>NC_057794.1:345708695-345719487 GCF_018294505.1 Triticum aestivum
ATGACTAAAGGGATGTCTAATCTAAGTGGGAGTTCATAATTTGATTAGAACTTTATTATCATGAACTTAGTCTAAAACCTTTGCAAATATGTCTTGTAGATCAATGGCCAACGCTAATGTCAACATGAACTTCAACGCGTTCCTAGAGAAAACCAAGCTGAAAGATGATGGCAGCAACTATACGGACTGGGTCCGGAACCTGAGGATCATCCTCATAGCTGCCAGGAAACAATATGTCCTAGAAGGACCGCTAGGTGACGCTCCCGTCCCAGAGAACCAAGACATTATGAATGCTTGGCAGTCTCGCGCTGATGATTACTCCCTCGTTCAGTGCGGCATGCTTTACAGCTTAGAACCGGGGCTCCAAAAGCGTTTTGAGCATCACGGAGCATATGAGATGTTCGAAGAGCTGAAACTAGTTTTTCAAGCTCATGCCCGGGTCGAGAAATATGATGTCTCCGACAAGTTCTACAGTTGTAAGATGGAGGAAAACAGTTCTGTCAGTGAGCACATCCTGAAGATGTCTGGGTTGCACAACCGTATGACCCAGCTGAACATTAACCTCCCAGATGAGGCGGTCATTGACAGAATCCTCCAGTCGCTCCCACCAAGCTACAAGAGCTTTGTGATGAACTACAACATGCAGGGAATGGAAAAGACCATTCCTGAAGTGTTCTCGATGCTGAAGTCAGCAGAGGCTGAAATCAAGAAAGAACATCAAGTGTTGATGGTCAATAAGACCACTAAGTTCAAGAAGGGCAAGGGTAAGAAGAACTTCAAGAAGGAGGGCAAAGATGTTGCCGCGCCTGGTAAGCCAGTTACCGGGAAGAAGTCAAAGAATGGACCCAAGCCTGAGACTGAGTGCTTTTATTGCAAGGGGAAGGGTCACTGGAAGCGGAACTGCCCCAAATACTTAGCGGATAAGAAGGCCGGCAACACCAAAGGTATATTTGATATACATGTGATTGATGTGTACCTTACCAGTAATCGTAGTAACTCCTGGGTATTTGATACCGGTGTCGTTGCTCATATTTGTAACTCACAGCAGGAGCTGCGGAATAAACGGAGACTGGCAAAGGACGAGGTGACGATGCGCGTCGGGAATGGTTCCAGAGTCGATGTGATTGCCGTCGGCACGCTGCCTCTACATTTACCTACGGGATTAGTTTTGAACCTCAATAATTGTTATTTAGTGCCAAGTTTGAGCATGAACATTGTATCTGGATCTCGTTTAATACGAGATGGCTACTCATTTAAGTCTGAGAATAATGGTTGTTCGATTTATATGAGAGATATGTTTTATGGTCATGCTCCGATGGTCAATGGTTTATTCTTAATGAATCTCGAGCGTAATAATACACATGTTCATAGTGTAGATGCCAAAAGATTTAAAGTTGATAACGATAGTCCCACATACTTGTGGCACTGCCGCCTTGGTCACATTGGTGTCAAGCGCATGAAGAAGCTCCATGCCGATGGACTTTTAGAGTCTCTTGATTATGAATCGTTTGACACGTGCGAACCATGCCTCTTGGGCAAAATGACCAAGACTCCGTTCTCCGGAACAATGGAGCGAGCAACCAACTTGTTGGAAATCATACATACCGATGTGTGCGGTCCAATGAGCGTTGAGGCTCGCGGAGGATATCGTTATGTTCTCACTCTCACAGATGACTTGAGTAGATATGGGTATGTCTACTTAATGAAACACAAGTCTGAGACCTTTGAAAAGTTCAAGGAATTTCAGAATGAGGTGGAGAATCAACGTGACCGAAAGATAAAATTCTTACGATCAGATCGTGGAGGAGAATACTTAAGTCACGATTTTGGTACACACTTAAAGAAATGTGGAATCGTTTCACAGCTCACGCCGCCTGGAACACCTCAGCGAAACGGTGTGTCCGAACGTCGTAATCGCACTCTATTGGATATGGTGCGGTCTATGATGTCTCTTACCAATTTACCGCTATCATTTTGGGGATACGCTCTAGAGACAGCTACATTCACTTTAAATAGGGCACCGTCTAAATCCGTTGAGACGACAGCATATGAATTATGGTTTGGAAAGAAACCTAAGCTGTCGTTTCTAAAAGTTTGGGGATGCAAAGCTTATGTCAAGAAACTTCAACCTGAAAAGCTCGAACCCAAGTCGGAAAAATGCGTATTCATAGGATACCCTAAGGAAACTGTAGGGTATACCTTCTACTTAAGATCCGAAGGCAAGATCTTTGTTGCCAAGAACGGATGCTTTCTGGAAAAAGAGTTTCTCTCGAAAGAAGTAAGTGGGAGGAAAGTAGAACTCGATGAAGTACTACCTCTTGAGCGGGATAGTGACACAGCACAGGAAACCGTTCCTGTGATGCCCACACCAACTGAAGAGGAAAACCATGATAATGATCAAGGTACTTCGGATCAAGTTACTGCTGAACTTCGTAGGTCCACAAGGACACGTTCCGCACCAGAGTGGTACGGCAACCCTGCCCTGGAAATCATGTTGTTAGACAACAATGAACCTTCGAACTATGAAGAAGCAATGGCGGGCCCGGATTCCAACAAATGGCTTGAAGCCATGAAATCCGAGATAGAATCCATGTATGAAAACAAAGTATGGACTTTGACAGACTTGCCCGATGATCGGCGAGCGATAGAAAACAAATGGATCTTTAAGAAGAAGACGGACGCGGATGGTAATGTTACCATCTATAAAGCTCGACTTGTCGCTAAGGGTTATCGACAGGTTCAAGGGATTGACTACGACGAGACATTCTCTCCCGTAGCGAAGCTAAAGTCCGTCCGAATCATGTTAGCAATTGCCGCATACTATGATTATGAGATATGGCAGATGGACGTCAAAACAGCATTCCTTAACGGGCATCTTAAGGAAGAACTGTATATGATGCAGCCGGAAGGTTTTGTCGATCCTCGGAACGCTAACAAAGTATGCAAGCTCCAGCGATCCATTTATGGACTGGTGCAAGCATCTCGGAGTTGGAACATTCGCTTTGATGAGATGATCAAAGCGTTTGGGTTTATGCAGACTTATGGAGAAGCCTGCGTTTACAAGAAAGTGAGTGGGAGCTCTGTAGCATTTCTCATATTATATGTAGATGACATACTCCTGATGGGAAATAATATAGAATTTCTGGACAGCATTAAGGCCTACTTGAATAAGTGTTTTTCAAATGAAGGACCTTGGAGAAGCTGCTTATATATTAGGCATCAAGATCTATAGAGATAGATCGAGACGCCTCATAGGTCTTTCACAAAGCACATACCTTGATAAGATTTTGAAGAGATTCAGAATGGATCAGTCCAAGAAGGGGTTCTTGCCTATGTTACAAGGTGTGAGACTGAGCTCAGCTCAGTCACCGACCACGGCAAAAGATAAAGAAGAGATGAGTGTCATCCCATATGCTTCAGCCATAGGATCTATTATGTATGCCATGCTGTGTACCAGACCCGATGTAAACCTTGCCGTAAGTTTGGTAGCAAGATACCAAAGTAATCCCGGCAAGGAACACTGGACAGCGGTCAAGAATATCCTGAAGTACCTGAAAAGGACAAAGGACATGTTTCTCGTTTATGGAGGAGACGAAGAGCTCGTCGTAAAGGGTTACGTAGATGCTAGCTTTGACTCAGATCTGGATGACTCTGAGTCACAAACCGGATACGTGTATATGTTGAATGGTGGAGCAGTAAGCTGGTGCAGCTGCAAGCAGAGCGTCGTGGCGGGATCTACGTGTGAAGCGGAGTACATGGCAGCCTCGGAGGCAGCACATGAAGCGATTTGGGTGAAGGATTTCATCACCGACCTAGGAGTCATACCCAATGCGTCGGGGCCGATCAAACTCTTCTGTGACAACACTGGAGCTATTGCCCTCGCAAAGGAGCCCAGGTTTCACAAGAAGACCAGGCACATCAAGCGTCGTTTCAACTCCATCCGTGAAAATGTTCAAGATGGAGACATAGAGATTTGCAAAGTGCACACGGATCTGAATGTCGCAGATCCGCTGACTAAACCTCTCTCGCGTGCAAAACATGATCAACACCAGAACTCTATGGGTGTTCGATTCATCACAATGTAACTAGATTAGTGACTCTAGTGCAAGTGGGAGACTGTTGGAAATATGCCCTAGAGGCAATAATAAAAGTATTATTATATTTCATTGTTCATGATAATTGTCTTTTATTCATGCTATAACTGTATTATCCGGAAATCATAATACACGTGTGAATACTTAGACCACACAATGTCCCTGGTAAGCCTCTAGTTGACCAGCTCGTTGTGATCAACAGATAGTCATGGTTTCCTGACTATGGACATTGGATGTCGTTGATAACGGGATCACATCATTAGGAGAATGATGTGATGGACAAGACCCAATCCTAAGCATAGCATAAAAGATCGTGTAGTTCGTTTTGCTAGAGCTTTGCAAGTGTCAAGTATCTCTTCCTTCGACCATGAGATCGTGTAACTCCCGGATACCGTAAGAGTGCCTTGGGTGTACCAAACGTCACAACGTAACTGGGTGACTATAAAGGTGCACTACAGGTATCTCCGAAAGTATCTGTTGGGTTGACACGGATCGAGACTGGGATTTGTCACTCCGTATGACGGAGAGGTATCTCTGGGCCCACTCGGTAATGCATCATCATAATGAGCTCAATGTGACCAAGGTGTTGGACACGGGATCATGCATTACGGTACGAGTAAAGTGACTTGCCGGTAACGAGACTGAACAAGGTATTGGGATACCGACGATCGAGTCTCGGGCAAGTAACGTACCGATTGACAAAGGGAATTGCATACAGGGTTTGATCGAATCCTCGACATAGTGGTTCATCCGATGACAACATCGAGGAGCATGTGGGAGCCATCATGGGTATCCAGATCCCGCTGATGGTTATTGACTGAGAGCGTCTCGGTCATGTCTGCATGTCTCCCGAACCCGTAGGGTCTACACACTTAAGGTTCGGTGACGCTAGGGTTATGAAGATATGTATATGCAGAAACCCGAATGTTGTTCGGAGTCCCTGATGAGATCCCGGACGTCACGAGGAGTTCCGGAATGGTCCGGAGGTAAAGAATTATATATAGGAAGTGCTGTTTCGGGCATCGGGACAAGTTTCGGGGTTATCGGTATTGTACCGGGACCACCGGAAGGGTCCCGGGGGTCCACCGGGTGGGGCCACCTGTCCCGGGGGGCCACATGGGCTGTAGGGGGTGCGCCTTGGCCATCATGGGCCAAGGGCACCAGCCCCTATAGGCCCATGCGCCTAGGGTTTCCCCCTGGGAGGAGTCCTAGTGGTGGAAGGCACCCCTAGGTGCCTTGGGGGGGAGGGAAACCTCCCCTAGGCCGCCGCCCCCCCTAGTAGATCTCATCTACTAGGGCCGGCGCCCCCCCCCCTGGCACCCCTATATATAGTGGGGGAGAGGAGGGACTTCATACACCAGCCCCTGGCGCCTCCACCTCCCCCCGTTACGTCTCTCCCTCGTAGTCTCGGCGAAGCCCTGCTGCTGTGACGCCCTGCATCCACCACCACGCCGTCGTGCTGCTGGATCTTCATCAACCTCTCCTTCCCCCTTGCTGGATCAAGAAGGAGGAGACGTCTCCCGTCCCGTACGTGTGTTGAACGCGGAGGTGCCGTCCGTTCGGCGCTGGTCATCGGTGATTTGGATCACGTCGAGTACGACTACATCATCACCTTGCAAGCTTCCGCACGCGATCTACAAGTGGTATGTAGATGCAAACTCTCTCCCTAGACTCGTTGCTTAGATGAACTCATAGATGGATCTTGGTGAAACCGTAAGAAAAATTTTAATTTTCTGCAACGTTCCCCAACACATATAGACCTTGGCGCCGTGTTCGATGATGACCATAGGCAACAATGATCTGGACTAGATCACCATCAGCTCTGATTTAGTGCTATCAGAGAGTCCACCTACATGAAAGTGGTTGTACCGGCAGAGATCCTTGCAGCATGATGTACACAATGGGAGATTGGCGAAGACGATTTCGACAACCACATCAAAGCAAAGATGGGAGGAGAATCACGTCTCACTGGGCGTGCCAATTTATTTGACACAAGAAAAATCTATTAATCACTCCGTGAGATGGGAAGAGGGGGAGTTTGATTTCTCTCATGTGCCGGGGAAAAAGAAAAATGCTGGCGTGCCAGTGTACCGTAGTACACAAAGAAAAGTGATACAGGAAACAAGTATTTCATTTATTTCTTTGGATGAACAAAATTACAAGATCCCATAAAAATGGTTGCGCTCCATGGCCTACTAGCGCGGCCTGTCTGACTATGGCGATGTGCGGTCTCCTGGTTCTCGGGGCCTCGAAAAGCTCCCGGTTAATTACTCCTGCGGGTTGCTCCACGAGATACCTCCGATTAAGCCGTGTGGTCGTCTTCGTCGTCTTTGCTTCGCGTTCTCCATGCATGATGATGATGGTGTGAGTGTATGGTGTGGGTGGCGGCAAAGCCCGTGTCCTCGTTGGTACACGTGCCGCTCAAAACATGGCTTTGTGTTGGCCACATTCGCCCTCGCCGTCGCGCCTCGTTGGTCTTCACAGCGTTGATGTAGTCTACTGGTCCGACGGCGTCGTCCACTGCCTCCATTGTATCTGGTACGAGAAGCGCGCCACATCGTTCGTGGCCACATCCGCTGGGTGTGTCGTCATCCGCCGCCTCCATTGCACCTGGTATGAGAAGAGAGCCTCTTCATCTGCGGCCACCTCAGCTGGGCGCGTCGTCCGCCGCCTCAACAGCTCCTGTACGAGAAGAGCGCCTTCGTCCACAGCCACCTCTGTTGGGCGTGTCGTTCGCCTCCTCAACTGCTCCTGAGAAGAGCGCTGCATCATCCTCGGCCATCTCTCCTAGGCGTGTCGTGCGGAGGTCATTCTGCAAAATAGATGATAACACATAGAAGAAGAAAGATTATTGCAGCGCCGTTGCACATGATGTATGCGCCCTCCTGGATGCTTGGTTTCCTGCTTGGAGCACATCCTCCTCATATGTGCACCGCGGTTGCCGCGCCGCTGCTCGGCGCACGTGCCAACGCCATGGGCGCGTCCTTTCTCCTCGACGCTGCCGCAGGACGCGTCTCTTGCCTCAGCGACACACGGCACTGCGTGTGTTTTGGTGCGTTGGCTGCATAGGTGTGTTGCTGCGACGTGGTGAGTTCTCCCCTGATGCGTGCCTCGTCTCCCCCGGCTGCGTGCGTGTGGTTCTAGCTGGATCTCCCGGAGCGGCGGCGTCTCCTTCTGTTGTAAGACCTGAAAGATGAAAGGCATAAGAAGTAAAATAAATTAGTCAGCGGGGCTTGCTCGGCTCCCTGTTCTCCATCTGTTCTCCATCATTGTTGCGGCCATGTGTGCCTCCGCGCCGTTCCTGCGTTCATCACGGCTTTCTCTCGGCTGGGTCTGTCGTCCCCTGCCTTAGATGCGTGATGACTCAGTCCTCCTGTCCGGCTGCCTGCCGGATGAGTTATGTGGGTAACGCACCTCAGCTCTCCATCTGGCACGCCATGGACAGTGTATCGCCGTCACCGCCGCAGCGTCCTCTCGCCGGTCGTGCACGGTCGCGAGTGGCTGCGCCCACCGGCTGCTTGCGTTCTGGCAAGATGTGTTATGCCTGCGTGCCTCCCTCCGTGCTCCTGCCTCCTCATGTATTTATAAGGTGAGGGGCTAGGGTTGGTTGGTGAGTCGACGTACAGCCTCCGGATAGAGGTTTCCTTTCCATTGTTTCTTCTTGACGTACAAGCCTGCACCAAACAAGGAAACTATCTGATACGTACCTCACATATGCCTTTCTTTGATGATCCTTCAGGTCGGTTGCATCCGTTTCTAATTTTAGAACTTGCCAGTTGTGGCTGTTCTTTCCTTTTTTTTGAGCATCAGTACAGACACAAGCGCTTATATACACGCGCATACACTTACCTCTATGAACGCACACACGCACACCCTACCCCTATGAGCACCTCCAAAAGACTGAGCCGGCACATCATCTTGAGATTTACGAAGTCACCGTAGGCGCCTCGTCGTCGACGGGAACGTCTCCTCCCACTGAAAGGGCATCGCCAGAAATCCTGAAATAAATCCAGGAATAATGCGAGCACCAGGATTTGAACCCTGGTGGGTTGGGAATACCAATGTCCACCTAACCATCTCAACCACAGGTTGGTTTGCGTGGCTGTTCTTTCCAACTTTGTAACCTGCCGATTGCTCATTGCTCGTCGTCCAAGTTGATCGACTACCTGGCCTGCCAAATCCCATCCTTGTACGTGGACATCAAAATACTTACTGGCAAAATCTCAGGGTCGTACATGTAGGTGTAGCTCACCCCACACCAAATACATGCCTATATTTCATGTAGGTACATATTTTAGTTTGCCGGTATTTGGATACATATACGTGTGCGCTGCCGGACGGCCGTAGATACCAAGATACGTCGTTACATACTTATCCTTGCATGCAATTGATACGTGACCTGGTGCAATCCATGCACGTGCACGTGCCCATGTATAACTAATCCATCAACTCAAAGGGTGTGCACTGTGCGTATGTGCATATTTTCCCCTTAAATTGTGCATGACATTACTGACATAGCCATACACACTTATGGGCACTCCTTGCTCCATTGATATGTTTAACTTATTGAGAAAAGTGAAAATTGGACAAATTATTTTCATGCTATTTCTTTTATACAAAATCTCGTCGAACAATCCCACGATACCGCCGAATCAAGATAAAACTAGTAACGGCAAGTAAATTGACAAAATCAACGCCCACAACAACGTGTGTTCTACTCGTGCATAGAAACTACGCATAGACCTAACTCATGATGCCACTTTTAGGAAACGTAGCTGAATTTTAAAATTTTCTACGCATCACCAAGATCAATCTATGGAGTCATCTAGCAACGAGAGAGAGGGAAGTGCATCTACATACCCTAGTAGATCGCGAGTGGAAGCGTTCAAGAAAACGGGGTTGATGGAGTCGTACTCGTCGTGATCCAAATCACCGATGAACGAGCGCCGAACGGACGGCACCTCCGCGTTCAACACACGTACGGTTGAGAAGACGTCTCCTCCTTCTTGGTCCAGCAAGGGGAAGGAGAGGTTGATGGAGATCCAGCAGCACGACGGCGTGGTGATGGAAGCAGCGGTGACCTCGGCAGGGCTTCGCCAAGCTCCAACGAGAGAGAGGTGTTACGAGGGGAGAGGGAGGCGCCAGGGACTTGGGTGTGGCTGCCCTCCCTTCCCCCCACTATATATAGGGCCCCTAGGGGGGCCCTAGGAGATCCCATCTCCAAGGGGGGGCGGCGGCCAAGGGGGGACTTGCCCCCCAAGTCAGGTGGGGCGCCCCCTACCCCTAGGGTTTCCAACCTAAGAGGCCCATGGGGGCGCACCAGCCCACCAGGGGCTGGTTCCCCTCCCACTTCAATCCATGGGGCTCTCCGGGATAGGTGGCCCCACCCGGTGGACCCCCGGGACCCTTCCGGTGGTCCCGGTACAATACCGATTACCCCCGAAACTTTCCCGATGGCCGAAACTGGACTTCCTATATATAAATCTTTATCTTTGGACCATTTCGGAACTCCTCGTGATGTCCGGGGTCTCATCCGGGACTCCGAACAACTTTTGGGTTACCGCATACTAATATCTCTACAACCCTAGCGTCACCGAACCTTAAGTGTGTAGACCCTACGGGTTCGGGAGACACGCAGACATGACCGAGACGACTCTCCGGTCAATAACCAGCAGCGGGATCTGGATACCCATGTTGGCTCCCACATATTCCACTATGATCGCATTGGATGAACCACGATGTCGAGGATTCAATCAATCCCGTATTCAATTCCCTTTGTCAATCGGTATGTTACTTGCCCGAGATTCGATCGTCGATATCCCAATATCTCATTCAATCTCGTTTCCGGCAAGGCACTTTACTCGTATCGTAATGCATGATCCCGTGACCAAACACTTGGTCACATTGAGCTCATTATGATGATGCATTACCGAGTGGGCCCAGAGATACCTCTTCATCATACGGAGTGACAAATCCCAGTCTCGATCCGTGTCAACCCAACAGATACTTTCGGGGATACCTGTAGTATACCTTTATAGTCACCCAGTTACGTTGTGACGTTTGGTACACCCAAAGCACTCCTACGGCATCCAGAAGTTACACGATCTCATGGTCTAAGGAAATGATACTTGACATTGGAAAAGCTCTAGCAAACGAACTACACGATCTTGTGCTATGCTTAGGATTGGGTCTTGTCCATCACATCATTCTCCTAATGATGTGATCCCGTTATCAATGACATCCAATGTCCATAGTCAGGAAACTATGACTATCTGTCGATCAACGAGCTAGTCAACTAGAGGCTCACTAGGGGCATGTTATGGTCTATGTATTCACACATGTATTATGATTTCCGGATAACACAATTATAGCATGAATAATAGACAATTATCATGAACAAGGAAATATAATAATAATCATTTTATTATTTCCTCTAGGGCATATTTCCAACAACCTCCATCTACATACTGAGTGGCAACAATGTGAGTGCCAATGAAGCAAAAATTAAAAATTAAAAAAATCTCACCTTCGGGAGCCGGGGGCCAGCGTCGGGGGCCGGCGTCGAGCGGGGCAGGGACGGCGTCAGGGGCCGGCGTCGAGCCGGGGGGGAAGCGTCGGGGGTTGGCGTCGAGCGGGGCGGGGACGCGGGCGAGCAGCCGAGGCGAGGCGCGGGCGGGTGGCGTCTAGGGCAGGGCGGG
>NC_057794.1:345720045-345749742 GCF_018294505.1 Triticum aestivum
AGGGGAGTTTTTCCTCCCAACCCTCACTTGTACAGGTTGTGAAAATGTTTAAGGGTTGGACCTCTAATTCTTTTTACAGGTTTATAAGGGTTTAGGGGTTTTAGTCTACGGCTTTTTTCGACGAAAACTGTAAAAAAGCAGTTATTTTTAAGGGTTTGAGGATTTGAGAGCTCTATTAGACTTGCCCTAAAACTGAAGATCTGACTGCTGTGAATTCTAATGGCTTGAGAGAGCTCCTAAGCTCAAAATAATCTCCAAAATGCCAACGCTATCCATCAGAGGCCACCGCTTCTCTATCTCCTGCCGAGTCCACCTCCACCGTTTCCTACCTGAAGTGGACAGTGGACTCTCCTTCACCTCTTCCCATGGCTGAAGAAGGCCGAGTCCTCCTAGAGCCCGAGTCCTCTTCCTTTTCAGCTCGGACTTGTACAGCAACTTCGATTCGAGAAAGAAGTCGGAACCAATCCCCTACTCCATGGAGGACGAAGCTATTGTTGGAATTTTGCTAGTAGGCCTTTGGCCCAAAGCCCAACTAAAATTCTGAAATTCTCTTGGCCCATTCATGCACACATGTGAGTGGAGTGAGTGAGGCTAAAGTTTAGTCCCACCCCGGAAGTTGAGAGAGAGTTGCACCTCTTTATAAGGTGAGCTCTTCTACCACTTGTATGAGCATGAGAAGAGGAGACCTACACGCGCGCTCCTCCTCCTCGTTTGCCTCGCCACGCCACGCCTCGTCACGACGCGTCGCGGGTTGCGGGATTGAGCCGAGCCGAGGACAGAGCTATGCACGTTGTCTATATTTTTGCTGCATGGGAAAATTAATGAGTCATTAATTAATAATTAACGGACGCGTTAATTACTGAACCATTTCCGATTCTTTTGGATCGTGACGACTCGGACGTGGGGTTTACTCCCACGACCTACCCGGCCCGCACTATATAGTCAGGCAGACGTCTACCCTAGCGGTCGCCGCTTCGTATGGTTTCTCACCACCGTTCCAGATCATTGCGCCGCCAAGCAAGTCTTCTCCATCCCTCCTTCCGGCGTGCACCGCGAGAAGGGACAGCAGGCCTCCGAAACCCCGCCTCTCATGATCCTGTACAGGAGAGGGGCGATCAGGTTTTTGGGGAGCGCACTCGCGCGACTGCTGGCAGCGACGACTTCGCGAACGACGACTTCTTCCCCGACCTCGGCAACCTCGTCCTCGACGACATGGGCGACAACGTCAACGCCGGCGGTGCTGCACCTGCTGCACCGTATGTGATTCTATCCTTCCTGTTCGAGATCGTGGTAGAATTCATGCTTCTAGTATGTGCCCTAGACGTGATTGTTGGAAATATGCCCTAGAGGCAATAATAAATTAGTTATTATTATATTTCCTAGTTCATGATAATCGTTTATTATCCATGCTAGAATTGTATTGATAGGAAACTCAGATACATGTGTGGATACATAGACAACATCATGTCCCTAGTAAGCCTCTAGTTGACTAGCTCGTTGATCAATAGATGGTTACGGTTTCCTGACCATGGACATTGGATGTCGTTGATAACGGGATCACATCATTGGGAGAATGATGTGATGGACAAGACCCAATCCTAAGCCTAGCACAAAGATCGTGTAGTTCGTATGCTAAAGCTTTTCTAATGTCAAGTATCATTTCCTTAGACCATGAGATTGTGCAACTCCCGGATACCGTAGGAATACTTTGGGTGTGCCAAACGTCACAACGTAACTGGATGGCTATAAAGGTACACTACAGGTATCTCCGAAAGTGTCTGTTGGGTTGGCACGAATCGAGATTGGGATTTGTCACTCCGTGTGACGGAGAGGTATCTCTGGGCCCACTCGGTAGGACATCATCATAATGTGCACAATGTGATCAAGGAGTTGATCACGGGATGATGTGTTACGGAACGAGTAAAGAGACTTGCCGGTAACGAGATTGAACAAGGTATAAGGATACCGACGATCGAATCTCGGGCAAGTACAATACCGCTAGACAAAGGGAATTGTATACGGGATTGATCGAATCCTCGACATCATGGTTCATCCGATGAGATCATCGTGGAACATGTAGGAACCAACATGGGTATCCAGATCCCGCTGTTGGTTATTGACCGGAGAACGTCTCGTTCATGTCTGCATGGTTCCCGAACCCGTAGGGTCTACACACTTAAGGTTCGATGACGCTAGGGTTATAAAGGAAGTTTGTATGTGGTTACCGAATGTTGTTCGGAGTCCCGGATGAGATCCCGGACATCACGAGGAGTTCCGGAATGGTCCGGAGGTAAAGATTTATATATGGGAAGTCCTGTTTTGGTCACCGGAAAAGTTTCGGGTTTTACCGGTAGTGTACCGGGACCACCGGAGGGGTCCGAGGGTCCACCAAGTGGGGCCACCAGCCCCGGAGGGCTGCATGGGCCAAGTGTGGGAGGGGACCAGCCCCAGGTGGTTTGGTGCGCCCCCCACCAAGGCCCAAGGCGCCTCCAAGAGGGAAGGGAGGCAAACCCTAGGGCAGATGGGCCCTAAGGCCCACCCAAGGTGCGCCTCCCCCTCTCCCCCTTGTGGCCGCCACCCCTAGGGAGGGAACCCTAGGTGGGGGCGCAGCCCCTCCCCTTCCCCTATATATACTTGAGGTATTGGAGGCTGCAAGACACACGAGTTCCTCTCCTTCTTGGCGCAGCCCTACCCCTCTCCCTCCTCGTCTCTCGTAGTGCTTGGCGAAGCCCTGCTGGAGTACCACGCTCCTCCACCACCACCACGCCATTGTGCTGCTGCTGGATGGAGTCTTCCTCAACCTCTCCCTCTCTCCTTGCTGGATCAAGGCATGGGAGACGTCGTCGGGCTGTACGTGTGTTGAACGCGGAGGTGCCGTCCGTTCGGCACTAGGATCTCCGGTGATTTGGATCACGACGAGTACGACTCCTTCAACCCCGTTCTCTTGAACGCTTCCGCTTAGCGATCTACAAGGGTATGTAGATGCACTCTCCTTCCCCTCGTTGCTGGTTTCTCCATAGATAGATCTTGGTGACACGTAGGAAAATTTTGAATTTCTGCTACGTTCCCCAACAGTGGCATCATGAGCTAGGTCTATTGCGTAGATTCTATGCACGAGTAGAACACAAAGTAGTTGTGGGCGTTGATTTTGTTCAATATGCTTACCGTTACTAGTCCAATCTTGTTTCGACGGTATTGTGGGATGAAGCTGCCCGGACCGACCTTACACGTACTCTTACGTGAGACTGGTTCCACCGACTGACATGCACTAGTTGCATAAGGTGGCTAGCGGGTGTCTGTCTCTCCCACTTTAGTCGGAACAGATTCAATGAAAAGGGTACTTATGAAGGGTAAATAGTAATTGGCATATCACGTTGTGGTTTTGCGTAGGTAAGAAACGTTCTTGCTAGAAACCCATAGCAGCCACGTAAAACAAGCAAACAACAATTAGAGGACGTCTAACTTGTTTTTGCAGGGTATGCCATGTGATGTGATATGGCCAAAAGGATGTGATGAATGATATATGTGATGTATGAGATTGATCATGTTCTTGTAATAGGAATCACGACTTGCATGTCGATGAGTATGACAACCGGCAGGAGCCATAGGAGTTGTCTTTATTTATTGTATGACCTACGTGTCATTGAACAACGCCATGTAATTACTTTACTTTATTGCTAACCAGTAGCCATAGTAGTAGAAGCAATAGTTGGCGAGCAACTTCATGGAGACACGATGATGGAGATCATGATGATGGATATCATAGTGTCATGCCGGTGACAAGATGATCATGGAGCCCCAAGATGGAGATCAAAGGAGCTATATGATATTGGCCATATCATGTCACTATTATTTGATTGCATGTGATGTTTATCATGTTTTTGCATATTGTTTAATTAGAACGACGGTAGTAAATAAGATGATCCCTCATAATAATTTCAAGAAAGTGTTCCCCCTAACTGTGCACCATTGCGACAGTTCGTTGTTTCGAAGCACCACGTGATGATCGGGTGTGATAGATTCCAACGTTCACATACAACAGGTGTAAGACAGATTTACACATGCAAACACTTAGGTTGACTTGACGAGCCTAGCATGTACAGACATGGCCTCGGAACACAGAAGACCGAAAGGTCGAACATGAGCCGTATAGAAGATACGATCAACATGAAGATGTTCACCGATGTTGACTAGTCCGTCTCACGTGATGATTGGACACGGCCTAGTTGACTCGGATCATGTAATCACTTAGATGACTAGAGGGATGTCTATATGAGTGGGAGTTCATAAGAGGAACTTAATTATCCTGAACATAGTCAAAAAGATTTTTGCAAATTATGTCGTAAGCTCGCGCTTTAGTTTCACTGTTTAGATATGTTCCTAGAGAAAATATAGTTGAAAGTTGACAGTAGCAATTATGCGGACAGTAGAAAGCTTATGTCCTTAATGCACCGCTCAATGTGCTGAACCCCAAACGTCGTTTGTGGATGTTACGAACATCGGACATGCACATTTAGATAACTATGTGATAGTTCGGTTAAACGGTTTAGAGTTGAGGCACCAAAGACGTTTTTCGAAACGCCGCGGAACATATGAGATGTTTCGAGGGCTGAAATTGGGATTTCGGGCTCGTGCCCACGTCAGGAAGTATGAGACCTCCGACAATTTGCTTAGCCTGCAAACTAAGGGAGAAAAGCTCAATCGTTGAGCTTGTGCTCAGATTGTCTGAGTGCCACAATCACTCGAATCGAGTGGGAGTTGATCTTCCAGAGATAGTGATGTTTCTCCAAAGTCATTGCCACCAAGCTGTTAGAGCTTCATGATGAACTATAACATATCAGGGATAGATATGATGATCCTTGAAATATTCGCGATGTTTGACACGGCGAAAGTAGAAATCAAGAAGGAGCATCAATTGTTGATGGTTAGTGAAACCACTAGTTTCAAGAAGGGCAAGGGCAAGAAGGGATACTTCATGAAACGGCAAATCAGCTGCTGCTCTAGTGGAGAAACCCAAGGTTGAACCCAAACCCGAGACTGAGTGCTTCTGTAATAAGGGAAACAGCCACTGGAGCAGGATTACCCTAGATACTTGGTAGATGAGAAGGTTGTCGATAGAAGTATATTGGATATACATTATGTTAATGTGTACTTTACTAGTACTCCTAGTAGCACCAGGGTATTAAATACCGGTTCGGTTGCTAAGTGTTAGTAACTCGAAATAAAAGCTACGGAATAAACGGAGACTAGCTAAAGGTGAGATGACGATATGTGTTGGAAGTATTTCCAAGGTTGATCAAATATTGTACGCTCCCTCTACCATCAAGATTGGTGTTTGCGTTGAGCATAGACATAATTGGATTATGTCTATCGCAATACGGTTATTCATTTAAGGAGAATAATGGTTACTCTGTTTATTTGAATAATACCTTCAATGGTCTTGCACCTAAAATGAATGGTTTATTGAATCTCGATCATAGTGATACACATGTTCATGCCAAAAGATATAAGATAGTAATGATAGTACCACCTACTTGTGGCACTGCCACGTAAGTCATATCGGTATAAAACGCATGAAGAAGCTCCATGTTGATGGATCTTTGGACTCACTCGTTTTAAAAGGTTTGAGACATGCGAACCATGTCTATTGGTGTATATGCATGAAGAAACTCCATGCAAATGGACCGTTTGGACTCACTTGATTTTGAATCACTTGAGACATGCAAATCATACCACATGGGCAAGATGACTGAAAGCCTCGTTTTCAGTAAAATGGAACTAGAAAGCAACTTGTTGGAAGTAATACATTTTGATGTGTGCAGTCCAATGAGTGCTGAGGCGTGTAGTGAATATTGTTATGTTCTTACTTCACAGATGATTTGAGTAGATGTTGAGTACATTTACTTGATGAATCACGAGTCTGAATTATTGAAAGGTTCAAGTAATTTCAGGGTGAAGTTGAAAGATCGTCGTGACAAGAGGATAAAATATCTATGATATGATCATAGAGATGAATATCTGAATTGCGAGTTTGGCACAGAATTAAGACATTATGGAAATTGTTTCACAACTAAATACAGCCTGGAACACCATAGTGTGATGGTGTGTCCGAACATCATAACTGCACCCTATTGGATATGATGCATACCATGATGTCTCTTATCGAATTACCACGATAGTTTATGGGTTAGGCATTAGAGATAACCACATTCACTTTAAATAGGGCACCACGTAATTCCGATGAGATGACACCGTATGAACTATGGTTTAGAGAAACCTAAGCTGTCATTTCTTAAAAGTTTGGGGTTGCGACGCTTATGTGAAAAAGTTTCAGGTTGATAAGCTCGAACCCAAAGCGGATAAATGCATCTTCATAGGACACCCAAAACAGTTGGGTATACCTCCTGTCTCAGATCCAAAAGCAATAAGGGGTTGTTTCTAGAATCGGGTCCTTTCTCGAGGAAAAGTTTCTCTCGAAAGAATTGAGTGGGAGGATGGTGGAGACTTGATGAGGTTGTTGAACCATCTCTTCAACTAGTGTGTGGCAGGGCACAGGAAGTTGTTCCTGGCACCTACACCAATTAAAGTGGAAGCTTATGATAGTGATCATGAAACTTCAGATCAAGTCACTACCAAACCTCGTGGGATGACAAGGATGCGTACTACTTCAGAGTGGTACGTAATCCTGTCTTGGAAGTCATGTTGCTAGACAACAATGAACCTACGAGCTATGGAGAAGCGATGGTGGGCCCGGATTCCAATAAATGGCTCGAGGCCATAAAATCTAAGAGAGGATCCATGTATGAAAACAAAGTGTAGACTTTGGCAGAACGGCTCGATGGCCGTAAGGCTGTTAAGTACAGATGGATTTTAAAAGTAAGACGGACAATGATGGTAAGTATCACCATCAAGAAAGCTCGACTTGTCGTTAAGATGTTTTCCGACAAGTTCAAGGAGTTGACTACGATGAGACTTTCTCACTCGTAGCGATGCTAAGAGTCTGTTGGAATTATATTAGCGATTACTGCATTGTTTATGAAATCTTGCAGATAGGATGTCAAAAACATTGTTTTCTCAACGATTTTCTTGAGGAAAGGTTGTATGTGATACAACCGGAAGGTTTTGTCAATCCTGAAAGATGCTAATAAGTATGCAAAGCTCCAGCAATCCTTCTAAGGACTGGAGTAAGCATCTCGGAGTTGGAATGTACGCTTTGATGAGATGATCAAAGATTTTGGGTTTATACAAAGTTTATGAGAAACTTGTATTTCCAAAGAAGTGAGTGGGAGCACTATAGAATTTCTGATGAGTATATGTTGTTGACATATTGTGGATCAGAAATGATGTAGAATTTCTGGAAAGCATATAGGGTTATTTGAAAAGTGTTTTTCAATAGAAAACCTGGATTAGGCTACTTGAACATTGAGCATCAAGATCTATGAGGATAGATCAAAAATGCTAAATGGTACTTTCAAATGAGCACATACCTTGACATGATCTTGAAGGTGTTCAAGATGGATCAGTCTAGGAAGGAGTTCTTGCCTGAGTTGTAAGGTATGAAGTTAAGACTTAAAGCTCGACCATGGCAGAAGAAAGAGAAAGGACGAATGTCGTCCCCTATGCTTTTGTCATAGGCTCTATACAGTATGCCATGCTGAGTACCGCACCTGGTGTGTGCCTTGCCACATGTCTGGCAAGAGGGTACAAAGGTGATCCAGGAGTGGATCACTAGATAGCGGTCAAAATTATCCTTGGAGTAATAAGGACATGTTTCTCAATTATGGAGGTGATAAAGAGTTCGGCGTAAAGGGTTACATCGATGCAAGCTTTAACACCTATCCAAATGACTCTGAGTAGCAAACCGAATACGTATAGTGGAGCAACCATTTGGAATAGCTCCAAGTGGAGCGTGGAAGCAGCATTTATAATATGACCTAGAGATTTGCAAAGTCCATACGGATCTGATTGTTGCAGACCCGTTGACTAAAACCTCTCTCACAAGCAAAACATGATCAAACCCCAGAACTCATTGAGTCTTAATCACATGATGATGTGAACTAGTTTAGTGACACTAGTAAACTCTTTGGATGTTGGTCACATGGCGATGTGACCTGTGAGTGTTAATCACATGGCGATGTGAACTAGATTATTGACTCTAGTGCAAGTGGGAGACTGTTGGAAATATGCCCTAGAGGCAATAATAAATTAGTTATTATTATATTTACTAGTTCATGATAATCGTTTATTATCCATGCTAGAATTGTATTGATAGGAAACTCAGATACATGTGTGGATACATAGACAACACCATGTCCCTAGTAAGCCTCTAGTTGACTAGCTCGTTGATCAATAGATGGTTACGGTTTCCTGACCATGGACATTGGATGTCATTGATAACGGGATCACATCATTGGGAGAATGATGTGATGGACAAGACCCAATCCTAAGCCTAGCACAAAGATCGTGTAGTTCGTATGCTAAAGCTTTTCTAATGTCAAGTATCATTTCCTTAGACCATGAGATTGTGTAACTCCCGGATACGGTAGGAATACTTTGGGTGTGCCAAACGTCACAACGTAACTGGGTGGCTATAAAGGTACACTACAGGTATCTCCGAAAGTGTCTGTTGGGTTGGCACGAATCGAGACTGGGATTTGTCACTCCGTGTGATGGAGAGGTATCTCTGGGCCCACTCAGTAGGACATCATCATAATGTGCACAATGTGATCAAGGAGTTGATCACGGGATGATGTGTTACGGAACGAGTAAAGAGACTTGCTGGTAACGAGATTGAACAAGGTATAAGGATACCGATGATCGAATCTCGGGCAAGTACAATACCGCTAGACAAAGGGAATTGTATACGGGATTGATCGAATCCTCGACATCGTGGTTCATCCGATGAGATCATCGTGGAACATGTGGGAACCAACATGGGTATCCAGATCCCGCTGTTGGTTATTGACCGGAGAACGTCTCGGTCATGTCTGCATGGTTCCCGAACCCGTAGGGTCTACACACTTAAGGTTCGATGACGCTAGGGTTATAATGGAAGTTTGTATGTGGTTACCGAATGTTGTTCGGCGTCCCGGATGAGATCCCGGACGTCACGAGGAGTTCCGGAATGGTCTGGAGGTAAAGATTTATATATGGGAAGTCCTGTTTTGGTCACCGAAAAAGTTTCGGGTTTTACCGGTAGTGTACCGGGACCACCGGAGGGGTCCGAGGGTCCACCAAGTGGGGCCACCAGCCCCGGAGGGCTGCATGGGCCAAGTGTGGGAGGGGACCAGCCCCAGGTGGTTTGGTGCGCCCCCCCACCAAGGCCCAAGGCGCCTCCAAGAGGGAAGGGAGGCAAACCCTAGGGCAGATGGGCCCTAAGGCCCACCCCAGGTGCGCCTCCCCCTCTCCCCCTTGTGGCCGCCACCCCTAGGGAGGGAACCCTAGGTGGGGGCGCAGCCCCTCCCCTTCCCCTATATATACTTGAGGTATTGGAGGCTGCAAGACACACGAGTTCCTCTCCTTCTTGGCGCAGCCCTACCCCTCTCCCTCCTCGTCTCTTGTAGTGCTTGGCGAAGCCCTGCTGGAGTACCACGCTCCTCCACCACCACCACGCCATTGTGCTGCTGCTGGATGGAGTCTTCCTCAACCTCTCCCTCTCTCCTTGCTGGATCAAGGCATGGGAGACGTCGTCGGGCTGTACGTGTGTTGAACGCGGAGGTGCCGTCCGTTCGGCACTAGGATCTCCGGTGATTTGGATCACGACGAGTACGACTCCTTCAACCCCGTTCTCTTGAACGCTTCCGCTTAGCGATCTACAAGGGTATGTAGATGCACTCTCCTTCCCCTCGTTGCTGGTTTCTCCATAGATAGATCTTGGTGACACGTAGGAAAATTTTGAATTTCTGCTACGTTCCCCAACAGTGATATGTTCATCTGCTATGCTAGTTCGCATGATTAGTTTAATCTCTGTTGTTGTGGTCATGATTTATCTTCTGTTTATTCGGATTAAATCTCGTAGTAATTTGCTCATATTTCCAACAATCCAAAAACCTGATTATAGGCAATTTACTCCCGGTGGTTTTGCTGCGCATCTGAAGCCGCCTGCCTTTAAGGGGGCGCAATATAAGAGGTGGCGCACGAGAGCAGTCTACTGGTTTCAGACCATGGGCTGCTATGATGCCACCAAGGGCAAGCCTGAGGGCGATCTTAATCCAGCACAGCTGGAAGCTTTTGAGAAGATCGATACCCTCTTTAAAGGCGCTCTTCTGAGTGTTCTTGATGACTCCATTGTGGATTCGTATATGTCGTTTGACAACAGCAAGGACATGTGGGCTGCGCTCGAGGCCAAGTTTGGTGCCTCGGACGCCGGCAGCGAGTTGTACGTCATGGAGCAATTCTATGACTACAAGATGACTGATGAGCGCCCTGTTGTACAGCAGGCTCATGAGATACAGTTGCTCGCAAAAGAACTTGAGTACTTCAAGTGTGTGTTGCCGAACAAATTTGTTGCCGGAGGCATCATTGCCAAGCTTCCACCTTCGTGGAACAATTTTGCTACTTCCCTGAAACACAAGAGACAGGAGTTTTCCGTTGCAGATCTCATTGGTACTCTTGATGTTGAAGAGAAGGCGAGAGCAAAGGACACACGTGCTCGAGTTGCTGAGGGAGGTTCTAGTGCCCACATGGTACAGAAGAAGAACTCCCAGCCCAGGAAGTTCAAAAACAATAAGAACAAAACTCAGGGCAAAGGCAAGTTTGATACAAAGAACAAGCCATCACATTCTACCAACTTCAAGAAGAATTCTCATAAGAAGGGGAAGGGACTTTGCCATGTCTGCGGTGATCCTAATCACTGGGCTCCGAAGTGTCCTAACCGCTTTGAGGAGCGTGAACATGAGAAGAGCGGCAAGTCTGCTAATGTTGTCATCAGTGATACTGATATGAAGGAATCAGGGTACGGTATTTTTCCTACCATCCTTTCAGTATTTCAATCCCCTGATTGGTTAATTGACACCGGTGCCAATATACATGTTTGTGCTGACGCCTCCATGTTTTCTTCTTACCAGGCAATAGGGACTTCACCCGTGCTGATGGGGAACGGGTCACATGCCATCGTTCGAGGTGTTGGTACGGTCAATCTGAAGTTTACTTCGGGGAAGACTGTGCGTCTGAAGAACTTTCATCATGTGTCGTCCATCAATAAAAATCTCGTTAGCGGTTCCCGTTTATGTCGAGATGGTTTTGAGTTGGTTTTCGAATCCAATAAAGTTGTAATCTCTAAGTGTGGACAATTTGTTGGAAAAGGCTATGAGTGCGGAGGCTTGTTCCGCCTATCTTTGTCAGATATTTGCACTAAAGTTATTAATAATGTTTGCCACAATAATGAGTCTGATATTTGGCATTCACGACTCTGTCATATTAACTTTGGTTGCATGACGCGGTTATCCAATATGAATTTAATTCCGAAAATCTCTACTGTCAAAGGCTCCAAGTGCCAAGTATGTGTGCAAGTTAAGCAACCTCGCAAGTCCCATAAGACTGCAGAGGCAAGAGACTTGGCGCCACTTGAGCTTATACATTCTGATCTTTGTGAGATGAATGGCGTGTTGACAAAAGGTGGAAAGAGATACTTCATGACGTTGATTGATGACTCCACTAGATATTGTTATGTGTATCTTCTGAAATCAAAAGATGAGGCTTTGACTTTCTTTAAAAACTATAAAGCTGAGGCAGAGAACCAACTTGATTGAAAAATTAAACGGCTTAGGTCCGATCGTGGTGGAGAGTATTTTTCCAATGAATTTGATCTGTTTTGTGCGGAACATGGTATAATCCATGAGAGGACGCCTCCCTACTCACCCCAGTCAAATGGGGTAGCCGAAAGAAAGAACCAAACTCTAACTGATATGGTTAACACCATGTTAGACACTTCGGGTCTATCCAAGGAATGGTGGGGGGAGGCGCTAATGACTGCGTGTCATGTCCTAAACCGAGTTCCCACAAAGCATAAGACCATGACTCCATTTGAGGAATGGGAAAGGAAAAGGTTGAAACTCTCTTACCTACGTACTTGGGGTTGTTTGGCGAAAGTCAATATACCAATTCCCAAGAAGCGCAAGCTTGGACCAAAAACCGTGGATTGTGTTCTTCTGGGCTATGCTTTTCATGTTGGTACGATTATGGAATCAAATGATGCAACTTTCTTTGAGGACATATTTCCTATGAAGGATATGTCGAGTTCATCAAATCAGGAGATACCTACTCCATCTAGTGAGGAATTCACTGTAATTCCTGAACCCACCATTGCGATGGAACACGTTGAGAATCCTGCTGAGGGTAACAATGGAACTCCTATGAGGAGTAAGAGACAGAGGACTGCAAAGTATTTTGGTGATGATTTCATTGTGTACCTCGTGGATGACACACCCAGGACTATTTCAGAAGCCTATGCATCTCCTGATGCTGACTACTGGAAGGAAGTTGTACGTAGCGAGATGGATTCCATCTTAGCTAACGGTACCTGGGAGATCATTGACCGTCCTTATGGGTGCAAACCTGTAGGATGTAAGTGGGTGTTCAAGAAGAAGCTTAGACCTGATGGTACGATTGAAAAGTACAAGGCACGGCTTGTGGCCAAGGGTTATACCCAGAAAGAAGGTGAAGACTTCTTTGATACTTACTCACCCGTGGCTAGACTGACCACAATTCGGGTGCTACTATCACTAGCTGCCTCACATGGTCTTCTCGTTCATCAAATGGACGTTAAGACGGCTTTCCTCAATGGAGAGTTGAAGGAGGAAATTTACATGGATCAGCCAGATGGTTTTGTAGTACCTGGTCAAGAAGGAAAGGTGTGCAAGTTATTAAAGTCTTTATATGGCCTTAAACAAGCTCCTAAGGAGTGGCATGAGAAGTTCGAAAGAACATTAACTGCTGCCGGCTTTGTAGTAAACGATGGTGACAAGTGCGTGTACTATCGCTATGGTGGAGGCGAAGGAGTTATTCTTTGTCTGTATGTCGACGACATATTGATCTTTGGAACCAAACTTGATTTAATCAAGGAGGTTAAGGATTTCTTATCTCGCTATTTTGAGATGAAGGATCTAGGAGTAGTTGATGTTATCTTAAACATCAAGCTGTTGAGAGATGAGAATGGTGGGATCACACTGCTTCAGTCTCATTATGTGGAAAAGGTCTTGAGTCGTTTTGGGTATAGCGACTACACGCCTTCTCCAACTCCATATGATGCTAGTGTGTTGCTTCGAAAGAATCGACGGATTGCTAGAGATCAACTGAGGTATTCTTAGATTATTGGCTCGCTTATGTATTTGGCGAGTGCCACGAGGCCTGACATCTCTTTTGTTGTGAGCAAGCTGAGTCGGTTTGTGTCAAAACCGGGAGATGATCATTGGCATGCGCTTGAGAGAGTTATGCGCTATTTGAAAGGCACCGCGAGCTATGGGATTCACTACACCGGGTATCCAAGGGTACTGGAGGGTTATAGTGACTCAAACTGGATATCCGATGCTGATGAGATTAAGGCCACAAGTGGTTATGTTTTTTCACTTGGTGGTGGCACTGTTTCCTGGAAGTCTTGCAAGCAGACCATCTTAACGAGGTCAACTATGGAAGCAGAACTCACAGCACTAGACACTGCCACTGTTGAAGCAGAGTGGCTTCGTGAACTCTTGATGGACTTACCTATGGTTGAAAAACCAATACCCCCTATCCTGATGAACTGTGATAATCAAACTGCGATCGTCAAGATAAACAGTTCTAAGGACAATATGAAGTCCTCAAGGCATGTGAAGAGGAGACTAAAATCTATCAGAAAATTGAGGAACTCCGGAGTTATTACGTTGGATTATATCCAAACGTCGAAAAACTTGGCAAATCCCTTCACAAAGGGTCTATCACGTAATGTGATAGATAATGCATCGATGGAGATGGGTTTGAGGCCCACCGCATGAGTTGTCCATAGTGGTAAACCACTCTATGTGATCGGAGATTCCGTGAAGTAGAAGTGGGAGACAAGCTGTTGGTCAGCTGGGAGGAGAGTATCCCTATATTAATTATCCCACTCCGTGAAGATGCAATACTCTCCTGATCTGCATGGCAGGTTGATACTTATCTTAATGTGTTCCAAGTGGCTTATTCGGGTAAGCAGAGATGTTGTCCTGCAGAACATATTCTGAGGAACACACCTATATGAATTTGACTATTAACGTCGCAGTCTGTGAGAATTGGGTGTTCTGTAATAAATTCATGAAAGGCCCTGGAGTATGACGTATACGCTCCACCCGCGGGGAAGCCTTGCGGCAGCCCAGTATCGGTCAAGAATTTGTGTGAAACTAGTTTCACAGAAAACTTGTAGTTCAAGGCATAGTCCACTATTCAAGTTGTGATCTAGTGTAGCATAAATTTCTAAGTGGAAGTTCAACTTCACAGTCTCCACTAAGCACCGATATATAAAACAATGTTTTGGAACTAAATGATGAGATGTGCCAATGAGACTTTGTGGGGGATTGTTGGAATTTTTCTAGTAGGCCTTTGGCCCAAAGCCCAACTAAAATTCTGAAATTCTCTTGGCCCATTCATGCACACATGTGAGTGGAGTGAGTGAGGCTAAAGTTTAGTCTCACCCCGGAAGTTGAGAGAGAGTTGCACCTTTTTATAAGGTGAGCTCTTCTACCACTTGTATGAGCATGAGAAGAGGAGACCTACACGCGCGCTCCTCCTCCTCGCTCGCCTCGCCCGTCACGCCTCGTCACGACGCGCCGCGGGTTGCGGGATTGAGCCGAGCCGAGGACAGAGCTATGCATGTTGTCTATATTTTTGCTGCATGGGAAAATTAATGAGTCATTAATTAATAATTAACGGACGCGTTAATTACTGAGCCGTTTCCGATTCTTTTGGATCGTGACGACTCGACGTGGGGTTTACTCCCACGACCTACCCGGCCCGCACTATATAGTCAGGCAGACGTCTACCCTAGCGGCCGCCGCTTCGTATGGTTTCTACCACCGTTCCAGATCATTGCGCCGCCAAGCAAGTCTTCTCCATCCCTCCTTCCGGTGTGCACCGCAAGAAGGGACAGCAGGCCTCCGGAACCCCGCCTCTCGTGATCCTGTACGGGAGAGGGGCGATCAGGTTTTTGGGGAGCGCACTCGCGCGACTGCTGGCAGCGACGACTTCGCGAACGACGACTTCTTCTCCGACCTCGGCAACCTCGTCCTCAACGACATGGGTGACAACGTCAATGCCGGCGGTGATGCACCCGCTGCACCGTATGTGATTCTATCCTTCCTGTTCAAGATCGTGGTAGAATTCATGCTTCTAGTATGTGACCTAGATGTGATATGTTCATCTGCTATGCTAGTTCGCATGATTAGTTTAATCTCTGTTGCTGTGGTCATGATTTATCTTCTGTTTATTCGGATTAAATCTCGTAGTAATTTGCTCATATTTCCAACAGCTATAAAGGTAGGCTGATCCCCTCGACTTCCTCCTCACATCGCACCACGACGCCACGAAACTTAGCGCGCCGAATTGAATCGAATCGAGCATCTCGAATCCGCGTCCCATGGCGATCCACGGCGAGCCCTCTTCCTCCGATGCGAGCGGGAAGAAGGACTACTCCATGGCGATTCTCGAGAGAAAGAAGTCGCCGAATCGACTGGTGGTCGACGAGGCCACCGGCGACGAGAACTCCGCCGTCGCTCTGCACCCGGACACCATGGACAGGCTGCAGCTCTTCTGCGGCGACACCGTCCTGCTCAAGGGCAAGAAGCGGAGAGACACGGTCTGCATTGCGCTCCCAGACGACACATGCGACAAGACCAAGATCCGGATGAACAAGGTCGTCAGGAAGAACTTGAGGGTCCGGCTCGGCGACGTCGTCTCTGTTCATCCGTGCCCAGACGTCAGATACGGGAATCACGTGCACATACTTCCCGTCGACGACACGATCGAAGGGATCTCCGTTAGCCTGTTCCATGCCTTCTTGAGACCATACTTCCTCGAGGCCTATCGACCCGTCAGAAAAGGGGACCTTTTCCATGTGAGAGGCGGGATGACAAGCGTGGAGTTCAAAGTCATAGAGACTGACCCTGCAGAGTATTGCATCGTTGCACCTGATACAGAGATATTCTGCGATGGTGAGCCTGTCACGAGGGAGGATGAGGAGAAGCTGGACGACGTTGGCTACGACGATGTCGGTGGAGTGAGGAAGCAGATGGCCCAGATCAGAGAGCTGGTTGAGCTCCCACTGCGCCATCCCCAGCTGTTCAAGTCCATTGGTGTGAAGCCTCCAAAGGGCATCTTGCTGTATGGGCCACCTGGGACTGGCAAGACCCTCATTGCTAGAGCTGTGGCTAATGAAACAGGTGCCTTCTTTTTCCTGATTAATGGCCCAGAGATTATGTCGAAGCTAGCCGGAGAAAGTGAGAGCAACCTCAGAAAGGCGTTTGAGGAGGCCGAGAAGAACGCGCCGGCCATCATCTTCATCGATGAGATTGATTCCATAGCCCCAAAGAGAGAAAAGACCAACGGAGAAGTCGAAAGGCGTATTGTTTCGCAGCTGCTCACTCTTATGGATGGGCTTAAATCCCGTGCACATGTTATTGTTATGGGTGCTACGAACCGCCCGAACAGCATCGACCCTACTCTCAGAAGATTTGGTAGGTTTGACCGCGAGATCGGCATTGGGGTCCCTGATGAAGTTGGACGGCTTGAGGTTCTCCGGATTCACACTAAAAACATGAAGCTTGCTGAAGATGTTGAGCTGGAGCATGTTTCGAGGGATACTCATGGGTATGTGGGCGCCGATCTCGGTGCCCTTTGTACTGAGGCTGCTCTCCAGTGCATTCGTGAGAAGATGGATGTCATAGACCTCGAGGATGACACCATTGATGCAGAGATACTGAATTCCATGGTTGTCACGAACGACCATTTCAAGATTGCACTAGGGACAAGCAACCCATCTGCTCTTCGTGAAACTGTTGTTGAAGTCCCAAATGTCTCTTGGGAGGATATTGGTGGCCTGGAGAGCGTCAAAAGGGAGCTGCAGGAGACCGTCCAGTATCCCGTGGAGCATCCGGAGAAATTTGAGAAGTTTGGTATGTCTCCCTCCAAAGGTGTTCTGTTCTATGGACCTCCGGGCTGTGGTAAGACCTTGTTGGCCAAGGCAATTGCTAACGAGTGCCAGGCTAACTTTATCAGTATCAAAGGACCAAAACTGCTTACCATGTGGTTTGGTGAGAGTGAGGCCAATGTGCGTGAGATTTTCGACAAGGCTAGGGGGTCAGCGCCATGCGTCCCCTTCTTTGATGAACTTGACTCAATTGCCACTCAGAGAGGGAACAGTGTTGGTGATGCCGGAGGTGCCGCTGATAGAGTGCTGAATCAGCTTCTTACCGAGATGGACGGAATGAATGCCAAGAAAACTGTGTTCATCATCGGTGCTACCAACAGGGCAGACATCATAGACCCTGCCTTGCTTAGGCCTGGACGCCTTGATCAGCTTATCTACATTCCTCTGCCTGATGTTGAATCCAGGCTCCAGATCTTCAGAGCCTGCCTCAGGAAGTCTCCTGTGGCCAAAGATGTTGACCTAAATGCTCTCGCCAAATACACACAGGGGTTCAGCGGTGCAGATATCACTGAAATCTGCCAGCGTGCATGCAAATATGCCATCAGAGAAAACATTGAAAAGGACATGGAAAAGGAGAGGAGGCAGAAGGAAAACCCTGAAGCCATGGAGGAAGACGATGTGGATGAGGTCGCTGAGATCAAGGCTGCTCACTTCGAGGAGAGCATGAGGTATGCTCGCCGGAGTGTGAGTGATGCTGATATTCGCAAATACCAGGCCTTTGCTCAGACGCTGCAGCAGTCCCGTGGTTTCGGCAGTGAGTTCCGATTCCCTGACCAGCCTGCGGCAGGTGCTACCCCTGCGACCGATCCTTTTGCATCCGCTGCCGCGGCAGCTGAAGACGATGATTTGTACAGTTAAATTGTCTGCTGCGCCATGAACCTAGCCTAATTTAGTAACTTCCTTGCTGTAGTTATTTATATTATGCTGGCATCTGTAAAAATGGGAATACCATGTAATTATTTACGTCCAAGTTGTGATATATAAACTTTCTTTTTAAATTTGCTGTGATATATAAACTGAAGATTGTATCCTCCACCTAAAAGATAAAAAGCATTTCCTAGTCCCCGATTCCAGTCTGTGTGATAACTGACAAGGATATACATTTGTCTGTGCTACAATTCTCTTGTTCTCTACAGGCTGCAGCAAGGTTATTAGCATCATTGTATGTGATGCTTTTTTTTAATTTACTAGTCCTTACTTCGAGTGTCATTGCTAATAAACCTTATGTTATCTGCCCTTTGGTTTGTTTGGTTTTTTTTTGGTTGCAAATGGTTACTTCTACTGATCAATTCCACAGCCTCTCTGGAATTCTGACAAATTAGTTTAGCATCAGCTGAACCTTTTAGTTACAATGTACCAATATCAATTTTTGGATTCTCCAACAAAGTAACTGAACTAATTTGCAAGGTAGAAGGTTATCCATGTTGATGTTGATTAGCTATTCACTGCCTTTGGCATCCGCTGGTGCGGCAACTGCAGACGATGATTTATATAGTTGAATTGTGTGTTGTGCCAACTTGATGTAAATTTCTTGTTTTGCTTGCTTATGCTGTCATCTGTAAGACACTGAAAGGCCATGTACTTACTTTTACGTTCATGTTCTGATATAATGAAGACTGTTCCACCGAGATGAGGGGGAAAAATATCGCCTGTCTCAATTATGGAAAAAACAATATAAACCTTTGATGTCCTGCTGTCTCTGAGTCCAATCTGTGTGCCAAGTATTGTCTAAATCATTTTTAGTTGAGTTCCATAACTATATTATCTTAAAACTAGCTATCAGAATACTACTGGTAACTAATGATTTAGAGACATATAGGCTGAAAGACCATTGGACAGTGATGCGAAGATGCTAACAAGCTGGTGCTATTAAAAGCACATCTCACAATTAATTTGCATTTCTTACTGTTTTACAGTAGCACATAATATACTCTTCTGAAATTTTAGAGATGCCCAATGAATCGCAGGTCTTGAATCAGTTTGTCCTTCTGTACATACAATTTGATAGCATCGGGAACTAAGGAGAAGGACAAATATGACATACCGGGCTGACAATGAACACATGTCCAAGTTGCTATTTTCAAATGAATTTTAGTCTGCAGGATGCAACCTATCACCAGAATCTATTGGCAATGATAGGATTTTGCAAGCAATGACTGCTCATGAACAGCTCACAAACATGTTTGTAAGATTCAGCCCTCCCATTGACCGTCAAAAGTATCCTATGAGATTAATTAGAATATTAGTGTGCTGGATTTACTTTTGTTCATTGTGGATGAGTAGGCATCATAGTCTCTAAAATCTACAGTGCATCAATCTCAATTTTTGGATTCTCAGAAAAGTAACTGGATTATTCATGTTGATGTTGATCAGTAATTCATTGTCAGGCCAAGTTGGCTAACACTGAAATATTGGTAGGAAGCATAAAGGCCACATGAGAAGAATTGTTGTTTGGATGTTTAAAACTACTTATGACCTATCTCATTTGATATCTGAAATCTGTAGGAAACTACAAATATATTTCTTTATTTTGTAACCGAAGCTTTTGACTTTTTAGGGAGGGCTCTTGTTCTTGGCAAGTATGTGTGCAGTAGCAGAGGCAATATATGTACTTTCCCTACTATAGTTGACACCGACCTCAATTTTTGGATTCTCCAGAAAAGTAACTGGATTATTCATGTTGATCGTTTAGTTTGTAGTTGGCTTATGTTGAAATATTAATAGGAGGCATACTAGAGACCCCCTTCTTTATTGTGAACTTGCTGTTAATTTCCTTGATGTAATTTTCCTGTTTCATGTGTAGGAATCTTATGCTGTCATTTGTAAGACACGGAAAGATCATTTACTTATTTTTACGTTTTTCTCATATACTCCCTCTGTAAACAAATATGAGAGCATTTAGATCACTACTTTAGTGATCTAAACGCTCCTATATATCTTTACGGAGGGAGTAATGACTATTGTCATCCACCTGGACAAAGTAAAAACATCGATATGTTTCAACTATGGGAAAAGAAATACAACCTTTGATTTCCTACTTTCTGGCAGTCCATTCTGTGTAGAAATTGTTCTCCATGTAGACTGTAGTACGTTTGCTGCTCTACTGACTGTGTTGAGCTGCTGGTTGGTTGAGAATGATCAGTCGGTCATACACTCAGTACCTGAATGTCAATGCAGTGTATTAGCATCCGATTACATGGTAGGTACAGTATGTAAAAGATTGGCATTATATCTTGAAAACCATACCTGCGCAGCCTCGAAATATCTCTGACGTACAGAAATATGTAGCAGTTTGCAAGAATTTCTCGCGTTAACGATGGAAAACAGGAGCCGGGCTTTTTTCTTGATGGTTTCAGGATAGCCTCCATACACCTACGGGAATCAATATCAGACCACCGAAATCAGGAAGGTAACTTGAAAGGGCAAAAATGAAGCACTCACCAGGCAATCGTGCAGTTCAACTATCTTTGAATTGCTGCAGTGTCTGCAGAGCATGATGATGAAAGACAGTTTCAGAAGCTATAGATGTTTAGCCATCGTTGCCCGTGTACATAGCCTGCAACACCAGTATTTTCTTAAACATTTGGTATCTTTATGTCACAAAGAGTACCGATCTGTCAAATTCGTTGTTTTTCAGAAAATCTGATTGCTGATTGATCCCTGCAATGCAGCTGGCTCTCAAAGAATGTCCAATAAATGGAACCAAACCGGTTTCTTCAGCCAAATTGGCATATGATCCTCCCAAGTCTCCAAAAGCAAAATCATGTTGTAACAAAAACACAACATCAACTACCATTACATAACAGAGATCAGACAGATAGTTGGGACATGCATCAAACGAGTAACTAGTTCAGAACAGAGGCTTCCCAAAAGATGCACCAGACCATTGCTATTTCAGATCGATCAGTCACATGACACGGTAACATCACCAACCCAACTACAAACTAAACGATATTCCACCGATTTCCATTGAGCAACACTAATTCTGGGCAAACAGCACCCAACTACAGCTGCCAGAGACTGAATCTAAGAGGAGGTGAACTTGGTGACGGCCTTGGTGCCCTCAGAGACGGCGTGCTTGGCGAGCTCTCCGGGGAGGACGAGGCGGACGGAGGTCTGGATCTCGCGGGAGGTGATCGTGGGCTTCTTGTTGTAGCGGGCGAGCTTGGCGGCCTCCCCGGCGAGCTTCTCGAAGATGTCGTTGATGAAGGAGTTCATGATGGACATGGCCTTGGAGGAGATGCCGATGTCGGGGTGCACCTGCTTGAGCACCTTGAAGATGTAGATCTTGTAGGTCTCGACGCTCTTCTTGCCCTTCTTCCGGCCCCTCTTCTCGCCGCCGCCCTCCTTGGAGGCGGTCTTGCCCGCGGGCAGCCGCTTCTCGGCCTTGGGCTTCTTCGCGGCGGGGGGCTTCTCGGCCTTCTCCGTCGCGGGCTCCTCCTCCGCGGGCTTCTTCGCCGCCGGCTTCTTCTCCGCCTTGGGCGCCATCGCTGCTTCGAGGGAGGGGGGAGGGAAGGGGCGCTGGTCTGTTTGTGCGGGAAAGATTGGGAGATTTGGAACGAGATGTGCGGGAAGAAGGAGCGGGGCTGATGGGTTTATACAGGGAGAGGTGTGGGCGCTGATTGGTGGAGGGGTTGGTGGCTCGGATCCGTGACGTGGAACGGTATGAAGCGTTCGATGCTGTTTCCACGGACGATCCTGATTTGCTGCGGTGGTCGCAAAAACGTGGGCGGGAATAACTTCTTCTTTTTCCTGAGACAGGGCGGGAATAGCTTTTTTTTTAGGGGAAGGCGCGAATAGCTGATTTTTTTTAGGGAATAGCTGAATATATTGATTTGAAGAACAGGATTAAGCTTTTGGTTTCGTTTTCTATATGAAAATGGAGCCGGGGGAGCTCCCCTGTGATCGAAAAAAGAAAGAACGAGATTCTGTGGAGCGAATTTTGACGTGCTGTAATTTTTGGTTTTCGCCGAAGGGCCTAAGTATTTGCGGACACGTTTGGACTTGTCTGCAAACAGTCGGTCAGGTGGAGGTCATCCAATTAGAATCGCCAAATAAAAGCGGACATCGATTTTTCATTCATTTTCCAAATTGATTTTTGCATAGCAAAAGAACCTTAAAAAAACTAAAAATCCTACTCTACTCCTCCCTGTCAAAGGTGAGGTCAACAGCTTATTACTAAACTTGTTGAAGAGATGAAATAGACCCAAGATCTATCTTTTTTATCAGAGGTTGAATCGATCATCAGAAGAAGAATTAGGCCAAAAATTAGGATACATTCTGGGAAAATAAAGCTTCCATTGAAGAGAAGCAAATGAAACGCTTTCATAAAAATTCTCGTAGAATCGAGAATGAAGTTTTCATTCTGTACATGCCAGATCATGAATTAATAGCTGCATCCAATCTCCGAAAAGTCCTGATTGTTTCAATTTTTTAAATGGGATATTTACGGGCCCCGTGTGGGATGATCCGGCCTTGTCATCATTGGCGGCTGGCGCGAACGAGGCGGAGCTGATGAAGGATGTCTCTTTCACATCATCATCGCGCTGCTTCGACGTGTCGTCGTCCTCCGCCTCTAGCCCCTTGAAGAGCCAGTTATGTTCCACCTAGTTGATGTAGAGTTGCCAACGCACGCAGTGGATGGTGCTCGCGATGTGCATGAACACGAGCATCGTCAGGTTCACGTCGATGATGCTCGGGTCCGCCGCAACCATGGTGACGGCATCTTTGTGCGCACGCTTCATCGGGAGATGATCCTCTAGCAACGGGTACTCCTCCAGGAGCGACGGGTTGAGCCGCTTCTTTGCGTCCGACAGTATGAACACGCAACACTGACGGCTCCTCCACCGGCACGGGCGCCTGCTCCTCCTTTCCTGCCTCCGCCAGCACCATGTTGTAGTGATGCGCCTACAGTGGGCTAGACCCCCGACAGCGGCGGCTCCTTCATTGGTGTGGGCGCCTGCTCCTCCTCATTCGTCGCCACATCCTCCATCGCGATCTCCGCCATGGCCATGGGGTCACCCTCCTCCTTCTCCTAGCTTAAATTCGGAGAGCTCGGAGCGCCTCAATGCGGTCCTCGCTCTGGACGTCCATGACACGGACCTCCGATGCGATTTTGGCACCGTGACTCGGTGAAAGTTTCCTCCACCATTAATGAGGGGATACAACCATGGCTACATCGGACAATAATGCGAAGGGATGAGAAGGGGTGGTTGGACGGTGGCTCGGGCGGTGGGAGAAGGTCTCGTAGGGGTAGGTTTTTGGGAAGTGGTCGATCGTCTTAAATAGCGAGGGTAGGCGGAGTAGTGGGGTTGAATGTTTGCAGCTGGACTAGGCTTATCGGTTGTCGCAACGACATGAATGCGGACAGTCAAAGAGAGCTTCTCGGTTGTCGCATCAGTCAAGTCGGTTGTGAATGTGAGTAGGCGTACAGTTGGTCAAGTCGAATGGCTCTAGAGCGAACGCCGTGGGAAAGTGGTTTTTGGGTGGCTAAAGGGTTTTTGAGTCCGACGTGTCGACATCTGACTCCCCAAACCTCCCCCTCCCCCATTTTGGTGTTCGTTTGTGGGATTTTGACGCCGGGATCAGGCTGCGCATTTTGGGTGAGTCGCATTTGATAGCTAAAAGGGTACGGGCATTGCGGATGATTAGGTGATCCGCGTTGGAGTTTCCCTAAGAGCGTCTCCAACTATACCACTACTACACCGCATATGTCTGGGCGGACGGTTTGGACAAAAGCACCACCTATAAGTGTTTGGGGTGTCCGGCGTGCAACGGATTTGGGCCGCCCCAACACGTTTGTCACATCGGATCCGACAGGCCAAACTCACCCCAAATCCCTCCAAATTAAACAAGAATAAATAATTTGATTGCCCTCTCTCATGTGTTTCTCCTCCATTTCATGCTCTCGCGGTGTCATCCTCCTTCGCCCTTGCTTTGCGTCTGCATACTCGACCTCCTCGTCTGTCCTAGTTGTATATACAAAAGGGCCAAATCCTCAAGTATATATAGGTTAGAGGGATAGGGAGGACTGACACCAAGGAGGGAAAGCCTCCGTGGGGCACCGGCCAAGGGGGAGGAGGACGTGGACTCCTCCCCCACTCCTATTCGGCCCCCTTCCTTGTGGAAGGGAGGCACTTTCCCACTTGGGCCTTTTTGGCCCAAGTTTCCTTCCACCTTTTGGCCTTTCAGGGCATGTTGATATTTAAATTAAATATAAAATGTTCTAATACCTCTAGACCACTTTATATTTTTTAAATCCCCATAAACATTTTCCACCTATATATAATTTATCGGTAAATGCCGGTATTACCCGATACTCTCTGAAACCCTTCCGGTGACCCCAAAATGCCTCGCGATCCTCTCGAAACTATTCTAAGTATTCATGAAACAACTCCACAAATATATTCTCATGACTCCCATCATACTAACTCTCAGTAGATCGTGATTGCCTTAAGCTTATGACCCCGTAGTTTCGGTAACTCATAGACATGAACGAAACTGTCCGTTCAATGGTCGGCAGCAATACCGTGGACGTCTGGTCCCAATGAGCACGCGAATGTTATTCGAGTGAACCTTAGGTTATCATGTGATGTTCCCTTTGCTTCGCGATACTTCACAAAACCCGGGATGCATCGGTATCCTTGATACGTCTCCAACGTATCTATAATTTTTTTATTGTTCCATGGTATTATATTATCTGTTTTAGATGTTAATGGGCTTTATTTTACACTTTTATATTATTTTTGGGACTAACCTATTAACCGGAGGCCCATCCCAAATTGTTGTTTTTTTGCCTATTTCAGTGTTTCGCAGAAAAGGAATATTAAACGGAGTCCAAACGGAATGAAACCTTCGGAAACATGATTTTTGGAACAAACGTGATCCAGAGGACTTGGAGTGGACATCAAGAAATGAACGAGTCGGACACAAGGCAGGGGGCGCGCCTACCCTCCTAGGCGCGCCCTCCCCCCTCGTGGGCCCCTCGTGGCTCAACTGACCTACTTCTTCCTCCTATATATGTTCACATACCCCGAAAACATCCAGAAGCACCACGAAACCCTATTTCCACCATCGCAACCTTCTGTACCCAAGAGATCCCATCTTGGGGCCTTTTCCAGAGCTCCGCCGGAGGGGGCATTGATCATGGAGGGCCTCTACATCAACTCCATGGCCCCTCTGATGATATGTGAGTAGTTTACCTCAGACATTCGGGTCCATAGCTAGTAGCTAGATGGCTTCTTCTCTCTCTTTGGATCTCAATACAAAGTTCTCCTCGATTCTCTTGGAGATCTATCGATGTAATCTTCTTTTGCGGTGTGTTTGTCGAAATCCGATGAATTGTGGGTTTATGATCAAGTCTATCTATGAACAATATTTGAATCCTCTCTGAATTCTTTTATGTATGATTGGTTTATCTTTGAAAGTCTCTTCGAATTATCAGTTTGGTTTGGCCTACTAGATTGATCTTTCTTGCAATGGGAGAAGTGCTTAGCTTTGGGTTCAATCTTGCAGTGGTCGATCCTAGTGACAGAAAGGGAAACGACACGTATTGTATTGTTGCCATCGAGGATAAAAAGATGGGATTTACGTCATATTGCATGAGTTTATCCCTCTACATCATGTCATCTTGCTTAAGGTGTTACTTTGTTCTTATGAGCTTAATACTCTAGATGCATGCTGGATAGCGGTCGATGTGTGGAGTAATAGTAGTAGATGCAGGCAGGAGTCGGTCTACTTGTCACGGACATGATGCCTATATACATGATCATACCTAGATATTCTCATAATTATTCACTTTTCTATCAATTGCTCGACATTAATTTGTTCACCCACCATAATACTTATGCTATCTTGAGAGAAGCCACTAGTGAAACCTATGGCCCCAGGGTCTATTTTCCATCATACAAGTTTCCAATCTATTTTATTTTGCAATCTTTACTTTTAATCTATATCATAAAAATACCAAAAATATTTATCTTACTATTATCATCTCTATCAGATCTCACTCTTGCAAGTGGCCGTGAAGGGATTGACAACCCCTTTATCGCGTTGGTTGCGAGGTTCTTCTTTGTTTGTGTAGGTACGAGGTGACTCGCGCGTGGTCTCCTACTAGATTGATACCTTGGTTCTCAAAATATGAGGGAAATACTTACGCTGCTTTACTGCATCACCCTTTCCTCTTCAAGGGAAAACCAACGCAGTGCTCAAGAGGTAGCAATCCTCCTAAGTCATCACCATGCTCACTATACCGAAATCCTCATTACAATTTTGTTTTTCTTTCTCATTATTGTGTTCCGACTTCCCCGTGACGTTGTCACATGTGTATGGCCAGACGATGATCGATGCCGTCACACCGAGAGGGCCCTGAGAATATAGCTCCATCATCGGAGGAGCAAATCCCACCCTCGAGCTATCTAGTCACTTGTCAAACTTTCCAATGAACCTATAAGTTATCCTTATGATAACCGTGTTACAATTGACGTGTAAGTGCATCAAGTGCCCCCTTAGTGCTTATGGAGTATTGAAAACAAATAGGTTAAGGAACTAATGTGTTTGTGAGTGTACACAGGAGTTATGGACCCTGAAGATTTTGGTTTAACCCATGGAAGACGACCCTTAAAAATGGATTTCTTCAAGTGATGAAAATGGTACGACACTTGAAGAAATTGACGACTTTGAGGCTTGAAGACTTCTTTTTTCATAGTTTCTTTCTTCTTATTTGAGTCATAGGAAAAAACTTACTATTAATGGGGGTCTAGGTGAAACATATTTCGCATTTCCAAAGTGATGCTCAAAACCTATACATACACAAGCCTCTTTGAGTGAAGCCTTTGGAAATCTCCGAAACTATTGACGCATTTGCTAGCGACAGTGACGAAGTTCATCTGGTCACCGACGAATTTGGTCACGCTGAGGAGTTAGGATTTCGCCAGTGCAACCTGCCTATCGTGAGGAAATTGAGTGCCCCGATGAATTTCAGAGTTTAAATTCCGACCGTTGTTGCGCCACGGGCCAATTGTCGAGTGGATCCTTATCCTAACAACGGTCATATCTAAGAAGGGCATTTATGACAATTCATGTTGGGTTGCCCCTAGCTATAAATAGTCGCCCCCATAACCACTTGTTGATTGGATGCTCCGAGAGAACTTGACACTTGTCATTTGAGAGCAACCCATCCTCTAACGACTTTGAGAGAATCCAAGTGAGGAAAAAACAGAGCCTGGATGATTGAGCATCACTGAAGGAATTGATCTGTGTGATCTGACGCCTGTTACCTTCAAAGATTATCATTCTTCTAGACGGTTAGGCATCAAGTTCTGAGCACCCAAGAGTCATTGTGGTGTGTTGGTGAAGAAGTATGTGAAGGTTTTGGAAGCGTACCTTGAAGACTTGCCAAGAATGATTAGGCGAGGTCTAAGTGACCTTGGCTCAAGAGGAATACGGTGAGAACTAAGTGTCCTCTAAGTTGGTCTCAGCCGCCTCAACCAGACGTACAATTGATACAACAACTGGAACTGGTCTACCAAATCCTTGTCTTCACCGAGCCTTCCTAGTTTTAAATCCCTCACCCTTACCTTTACGTTATTTGGCTGCTGAAGAATTTGTGATCTACTTTCTGACAAATTTGAACTAACGACTTCCAACATGTTGTGTCTTATTTCTTCAGTTCATCTTCCTCATGTGTGTATGCCTATATGATTGCATGTTCTTCACTTGTATGTATCTTGTATGCATGCTTTCTATTTATGTGATGAATTAGTCTCCCCGCGTTTCTATTTCTTCACTCTGATCTTCGTCAAATTCATCAGAGTTTGACAAATTTCTAAAAATCTCCCATTCACCCCCCCTGGGAGTTAACCCGCGCTTTTAGTTGATATCAAAAGCAAGGTACTCCCTTGTTCTGTGTGATTTTGGTTTAACCACCTGGAGTTTTAGTTATGTCAACTTTAGGTATAATCAAGGTATCCGCTGGTGCCCCATCTTTGATGGCACTGACTATCCCTACTACAAGAACAATATGTGCATGCATCTTGAGGCAATTGACAATGACCTCTGGTTCGTCATGGAGAACGGCATTCCCTTTGTTGGCCCTAGCACCAATGCCGCAGACGTGAAGAGATTCAAGAAACTCGACTCTCAAGCAAAGAACATCATATGTGGACTGATGTCTACTATGCAACCTTCTTCTTGTAGACGTTGTTGGGCCTCAAAGTGCAGAGGTTTGTAGGACAGTAGCAAATTTCCCTCAAGTGGATGACCTAAGGTTTATCAATACGTGGGAGGCGTAGGATGAAGATGGTCTCTCTCAAACAACCCTGCAACCAAATAACAAAGAGTCTCTTGTGTCCCCAACACACCCAATACAATGGTAAATTGTATATGTGCACTAGTTCGGCGAACAGATGGTGATACAAGTGCAATATGGATGGTAGGTATAGGTTTTTGTAATCTTAAAATATAAAAACAGCAAGGTAACTAATGATAAAAGTGAGCGAAAACGGTATTGCATTGCGTTGAAACAAGGCCTAGGGTTCATACTTTCACTAGTGCAAGTTCTCTCAACAATAATAACATAATTGGATCATATAAAAATCCCTCAACATGCAACAAAGAGTCACTCCAAAGTCACTAATAGCGGAGAACAAACGAAGAGATTATTGTAGGGTACAAAACCACCTCAAAGTTATTCTTTCTGATCGATATATTCAAGAGTCCGTAGTAAAATAACACGAAGCTATTCTTTCCTTTCGATCTATCCTAGAGTTCATACTAGAATAACACCTTAAGACACAAATCAACCAAAACCCTAATGTCACCTAGATACTCCAATGTCACCTCAAGTATCCATGGGTATGATTATACGATATGCATCACACAATCTCGGATTCATCTATTCAACCAACACAAAGAACTTCAAAGAGTGCCCCAAAGTTTCTACCGGAGAGTTAAGACAAAAACGTGTGCCAACCCCTATGCATAAGTTCACGAGGTCACGGAACTCGCAAGTTGATCACCAAAACATACATCAAGTGGATCACGTGAATATCCCATTATCACCACAGATAAGCACATGCAAGACATACATCAAGTGTTCTCAAATCCTTAAAGACTCAATCTGATAAGATAACTTCAAAGGGAAAACTCAATCCATTACAAGAGAGTAGAGGGGGAGAAACATCATAAGATCCAACTATAATAGCAAAGCTCGCGAATCGTACCCAATCAAGAACACGAGAGAGAGAGAGAGAGAGAGAGAGAGATCAAACACATAGCTACTGGTACATACCCTCAGCCCCGAGGGTGAACTACACTCTCCTCGTCATGGAGAGCACCGAGATGATGAAGATGGCCACTGGAGAGGGATTTCCCCCTCCGGCAGGGTGCCGGAACGGGTCTAGATTGGTTTTCGGTGGCTACGGAGGCTTGCGGCGGCGGAACTCCCGATCTAGGTTATTTTCTGGAGGTTTCTGTATTTATAGGAATTTTTGGCATCGGGAACAAGTCAGGGGGGGTCCCCGAGTCGTCCACGAGATAGAGCGGCG
>NC_057794.1:346050040-346137535 GCF_018294505.1 Triticum aestivum
TCTGTGCATTTTAAAACCGAACCGAAAAATCATACCGAAAATAAACCGAACCGAACCGATTTTTTTGTTTTTATGGTTTCTGGTTTCGGTATGGTATGAACTTTTCATACCGATTTGAACTTTGGTTTTTATGGTATATACCGAAAAACCGAAGTAAAAGATAAATTTATATTTCTTGAGATGAACAACCGTACAAGTTGTCATTTTTCTTGTACATGAGTCAAATTCATTACTAAGCACCAACATTTTTCTTGTAACATTGTCATTTTTCTCTTTTTAAAATGCTAAGCACGTCCATAACCATCAACAGATGAATCAATGCATGCATATATACTTATATATATAGTCATATACTATTTGTGTAAAATAGAATGTGTTTTGAGTCATAAATTTGCAAATTATTATTACGTCATTTTCAAATTCGCGTCAACTTTGGTTTTTATGGTATATACCGAAACCATACCGAAATAATTTGGTATATACCGAAACCGAACCGTATTTTAATTTCATACCGTATTTACCGAAGTATTAATACCGTACATACCGAAAAACCGTATAAACCGAACCATGTAAACCGAATAAACCAAACGCACAGGGCTACCAGTAGGGTTGATAGAAAACCCGACCGCACCTCCCATGCTAAATGACCCTCGGAACTAGGAATTCCCACCCGGAATCAATGATTACTTCCTTTGATGAACCGAAAATGGAGCAGGAAGAATTATCGTCTTTTTTACATGTAGGTGACCTTGAGTTATTGAACCCACGAGAGGACGATGTCCTTTAAGCTAAAGTCTCAAACAAGCTTTTGCTAGAAAGTAAATTTCAGCTTTTGACTTGATAGTAAATCAAGCTGACACTGAAAACACTTATAATAAAAATAAGCATGGGTATGAGGACTTGCGATTACAACCATATATTTGTACCAGGATCAGAAATGATATTAATTTGTGTTGTGGAAGTCATCCATTAAAATATGCTTGTTACGTATCGAAATAGGAGATGTGTTCAAATTATGTCTTGACCGGTACACATCCACCACTCCGACTTGCTTCATCATGTCGGCTGACGTGAGGGCTCCGACGTCACCTCACCGACTTGCCCCGCCTCCTCGGCTGCTCAAAGACTTCGCCATCGCTTCACGACCTGCTTCATCACGTCGGCTAACGTGGGGGCTCCGATGTCACCTCACTGACTTGCCCCGCCTCCTCGACTGGTTCAGAGACTTCGCCACCGCTTCACGACCAGCCCCGAGGGCTCCAACGTCACCCCATCGACATGCTTCGTCACGCCGGCTGGATCGGGGTTGCGCCTCGCCACATCGACCATACTATATATGTCAATGCTTCCGAGCTCCTTGCTCTGCCACATCGGGATCGACTTGGGGGTTGGGACCTCGTCCCGCCGCGAGCCTGGACAACGTCATCCACACCGGGAGCATAAACCACCTAAGTCACTTTTATGCTTCTTTTTTTCAAAATCTATCTATTTTTGGTTCGGTCAGATATTATATGTGTGTTGAATAAACCTGACGGATTATTAGTGCCGACATATCTTTTGCACTATCTTGTGTACGCAGATGTTCAGTGATGCCGGTGTGCAATCCTGTTCATACTATTGCCACCGTCCCAGGGCAGTCCAAGCTGTTACCGCTACCACGACTATCTACAAGATGGTCTAGCCGGTTTCTCATCCACGATTTAATAGACATCGCATTGCTATCCGGCCTGCCATGCAAATTGGGACTTCGTCACACCGTCACCATCATGCTGACGACATTAAAGTGGGATTACTAACATAGTTAAACAACATGATATATCCTCAAAAAGTACGGTAAAGAATTACTCCATTGTTCATATTTTTATTAGATCAAAGTGGGATGAGATAGCAGAGGTATGACTAGGCACACCTCTAAGTTTGCCTTTCTAATCTTGATTCATAGGGCAGCCCCATAAATGAAATAGAATAATTACCTCATGACGTTTATCGTTCTAATCTTAATTCATAAAGTCACCCCAATGTCACTATGGCCATCTCCGGAAATTATACTAGTCATGTATCTTGATTTCAATGATTCCCAAAATATTCAATCTAACATAAAGAAACTCGTAGCAAGAGAAATATGCAATTCACCTCAAAGATAATATGAGAGGATACTTCACATAATTCAACTCCTTAACAAAGGCCACGATCACAATCATCATCGGAAACTTACATGATCAAGGGAGGAAGAGAGCGAGATATAGCACATTGTTACTACTACATACCCTCAATCCCATGGGTCTACTTACACATCATCATTAGAAGATCGAGAGAGTTATTGGTGATGGTCATGGAGATGGTGGAGATGTCCCCAGCGGAATTCTAGCGCCATCGTAGGAGAGGTGGAAGGGACCATCATTCTTCTTCATTGGCCTTATTCACCTTGTTAGGGGGGGGGCGTTCCCTCAGGTTTTTGTGGCTTTTGTGGCTTGTGAAGGAAATATGCCCTAGAGGCAATAATAAAGTTGTTATTTATATTTCCTTATATCATGATAAATGTTTATTATTCATGATAGAATTGTATTAACCAAAAACTTAGTACATGTGTGAATACATAGACAAACGGAGTGTCCCTAGTATGTCTCTACTAGACTAGCTCGTTAATCAAAGATGGCTAAGTTTCCTGACCATAGACATGTGTTGTCATTTGATGAACGTGATCACATCATTAGAGAATGATGTGATGGACAAGACCCATCCGTTAGCTTAGCATAATGATCGTTTAGTTTTTCTGCTATTGCTTTCTTCATGACTTATACATGTTCCTCAGCCTATGAGATTATGCAACTCCCGAGTACCGGAGGAACACCTTGTGTGCTATCAAATGTCACAACATAACTGGGTGATTATAAAGATGCTCTACAGGTGTCTCCAATGGTGTTTGTTGAGTTGGCATTGATCGAGATTAGGATTTGTCACTCCGTGTATCGGAGAGGTATCTCCGGGCCCTCTCGGTAATGCACATCACTATGAGCCTTGCAAGCAATGTGTCTAATGAGTTAGCCACGGGATGATGCATTACGGAACGAGTAAAGAGACTTGCCGGTCATGAGATTGGACTAGGTATGATGATACCGGCGATCGAATCTCGGGCAAGTAACATACCGATGACAAAGGGAACAACGTATGTTGTTATGCGGTTTGACCGATAAAGATCTTTGTAGAATATGTAGGAGCCAATATGAGCATCCAGGTTGCTATTGGTTATTGACCGGAGATGTGTCTCGGTCATGTCTATATAGTTCTCGAACTCGTATGGTCCGCACGCTTAACGTTCGATGATGATTTGCATTATATGTTATGTGATTTGATGAACTAAAGTTTGTTCGGAGTCCCGGATGAGATCACAGACGTGATGATGAGTCTCGAAATGGTCGAGACATAAAGATTGATATATTGGAAGGTTATTTTTGGACACCAGAATGGTTTCGGAAAGGTTCGGACATTTTTTCCGGAGTACCGGGGCGTTACCAGAAACCCCCGGGGGGTTAATGGGTCGTAGTGGAAGAGAGGAGGCGGCGGCCAGGTGGAGGTGCGCCCCCAAGCCCAATCCGAATTGGACTAGGGTGGGGGGGCTTTCCATCTTCTCCTCCTTCTCTTCCCCCCTCCCCCTTCTTCGGAAAGGAAAGGGGGGGTGCGAATCCTACTTGGACCAGGAGTCCAAGTAGGATTCCCCCCTTGGTGTGCCCCCTCTAGGGCCGGCCTCCTCTCCTCCCCCCTTTATATACGTGGGAGGGGGCTGTTGGGGATCGTTGCAGAAATTAAAAAAATTCTACACATCACCAAGATCAATCTATGGAGAGACTAGCAACGAGAGAGAGGGGAGTGCATCTTCATACCCTTGAAGATCGCGATGCGGAAGCGTTACAAGAACCCGGATGAAGGAGTCGTACTCGTAGCGATTCAGATCGCGGTTGATTCCGATCTAAGCGCCAAACAACGGCGCCTCCGTGTTGAACACACGTACAGCCCGGGGACGTCTCCTCCTTCTTGATCCAACAAGGGGAGAAGAGAAGTTGAGGGAGAGCTTCGGCAGCACGACGGTGTGGTGGTGGAGCTTGCAGTTCTCCGGCAGGGCTTCACCAAGCACTACTACTACTACGAAGGTGTTGGGGAGGGAGAGGGCTGCGCCAGGGGAAGGGGTGCGGCTCCCATGCGCCTCCCCACTATATATAGGGGTGGAGGGGGCTGGTTTCTTGCCATCCAAGTCCATTGGGCGTTGGCAAAGGTGGGGGAAAGAAATCCCATCATTTCCCTTCCCCACCGATTGTTATCCCCCTTTTTAGGGATCTTGATCTTATCCCTTCGGGATATGATCTTATTCCTTCTAAGGGGGGATCTTGGTGCACCTTGACCAGGGGTGTGGGGCCTTGCCCCACTACCCACGTTCATGTGGGTCCCCCCATGCAGGTGGGCCCCACTCCGGAACCTTCTAGAACCTTCCCGCTACAATACCGAAAAATCCCGAACATTTTTCGGTGGCCAAAATAGGACTTCCCATATATAGATCTTTACCTCCGGACCATTTCGGAACTCCTCGTGACGTCCGGGATCTCATCCGGGACTCCGAACAACATTTGGTAACTGCACACTAATTCCGATAACAACTCTAGCGTCACCGAACCTTAAGTGTGTAGACCCTACGGGTTCGGGAATCATGCAGACATGACCGAGACAACTCTCTGGCCAATAACCAACAGCGGGATATGGATACCCATGTTGGCTCCCACATGTTCCATGATGATCTCATCGGATGAACCATGATGTCGGGGATTCAATCAATCCTGTATACAATTCCCTTTGTCAATCGGTACGTTACTTGCCCGAGATTCGATCGTCGGTATCCCAATACCTCGTTCAATCTTGTTACCACAAGTCACTTTTACTCGTTCCGTAACACATCATCCCGTGATCAACTCTTTGGCCACATTGAGCTCATTATGATGATGTCCTACCGAGTGGGCGCAGAGATACCTCTCCATCACACGGAGTGACAAATCCCAGTCTCGATTCGTTCCAACCCAACAGACACTTTTGGAGATACCCGTAGTGTGCCTTTATAGCCACCCAGTTACGTTGTGACGTTTGGCACACCCAAAGCATTCCTACGGTATCCGGGAGTTGCACAATCTCATGGTCTAAGGAAATGATACCTGACATTAGAAAAGCTTTAGCAGACGAACTACACGATCTTGTGCTATGCTTAGGATTGGGTCTTGTCCATCACATCATTCTCCTAATGATGTGATCCCATTATCAACGACATCCAATGTCCATGGTCAGGAAACTGTAACCATCTATTGATCAACGAGCTAGTCAACTAGAGGCTTACTAGGGACATATTGTGGTCTACGTATTCACACATGTATTACGGTCTCCGGTTAATAAAATTGTAGCATGAACAATAGACAATTATCATGAACGAGGAAATATAATAATAACCATTTTATTATTGCGTCTAGGGCATATTTCCAACAGGGGCACCCCAAAGAGACACCAAGTCTTCTCTTAGACGTGTGCGGTGCCCCGCTCCACAGTTACACACCTCGGTCATATCATCGTAGTGCTTAGGCGAAGCCCTGTGCAGGTAACTTCATCATCACCGTCGCCATACCGTCGTGCTGATGGAACTCTCCCTCTTCCTCAACTGGATCAAGAGATCGAGGGACGTCATCGAGCTGAACGTGTGCTGAACGCGGAGGTGCCGTATGTTCGGTGCTTGGATTGGTTGGATCGCGAATACGTACGACTACATCAACCGCATTACTAAACGCTTCCGCTTTCGGTCTACAAGGGTACATGGACACACTCTACCCTCTCGTTGCTATGCATCTCCTAGATATATCTTGTGAGATCGTAGGAATTTTTTTGAAATACCGTGTTCCCCAACTGTGGCATCCGAGCCAGTTTTATGCGTATATGTTATACGCACGAGTAGAACACAAAGAGTTGTCGGCTATAATAGTCATAGTGCTTACTAGCAACGTCTTACTTTGATTCGACGGTATTGTTGGATGAAACGTCCCGGACCGACATTACATGACCGTGTTCTTGAGACTGGTTCTACCGACGTGCTTCGCACACAGGTGGCTAGCGGGTGTCTGTTTCTCCAACTTTAGTTGAATCGAGTTTGACTACGCCCGGTCCTATTTGAAGGTTAAAACAACACACTTGACGAAAAATCATTGTGGTTTTGATGCGTAGGTAAGAATGGTTCTTGCTAGAAGCCCGTAGCAGCCACGTAAAACTTGCAACAACAAAATAGAGGACGTCTAACTTGTTTTTGTAGGGCATGTTGTGATCTGATATGGTCAAGACGTCATGAGATATAAATTGTTGTATGAGATGATCATGTTTTGTAACAGTTATCGTCAGCTGGCAGGACCCATATGGTTGTCGCTTTATTGTATGCAAGGCAATTGCGCTGTAATGCTTTACTTTATCACTAAGCGGTAGCGATAGTCATAGAAGCAATAGTTGGCGAGACGACAACGATGCTACGATGGAGATCAAGGTGTCAAGCCGATGACGATGGTGATCATGACGGTGCTTTGAAGATGGAGATCAAAGGCACAAGATGATGATGCCCATAGCATATCACTTATTTTGATTGCATGTGATGTTTATCTTTTATGCATCTTATTTTGCTTAGTACGGCGGTAGCTTTATAAGATGATCTCTCACTAAATTTCAAGGTATAAGTGTTCTCCCTGAGTATGCACCGTCGCTATAGTTCGTCGTGCCGAGACACCATGTGATGATCGGGTGTGATAAGCTCTACGTTCACATATAACGGGTGCAAGCCTTGCACACACAGAATACTCGGGTTAAACTTCACGAGCCTAGCATATGCAGATATGGCCTTGGAACACTGAAACCGAAAGGTCGAACGTGAATCATATAATAGATATGATCAACATAGTGATGTTCACCATTGAAAACTACTCCATCTCACGTGATGATCAGACATGGTTTAGTTGACATGGATCATGTGATCATTTAGATGACTAGAGAGATGTCTATCTAAGTGGGAGTTCTTAAGTAATATGATTAATTGAATTTAATTTATCATGAACTTAGTACCTGATAGTATTTTGCATGTCCATGTTGTTGTAGAGATCAATGGCCCGTGCTACCGTTCCTTTGAATTTTAATGCGTTCCTAGAGAAAGCTAAGTTGAAAGATGATGGTAGCAACTATGCGGACTGGGCCCGTAACTTGAGGATTATCCTCATTACTGCACAGAAGAATTACGTCCTGGAAGCACCACTAGGTACAAAACCCGCTCCAGGAGCAACTCCGGACGTTATGAACGTCTGGTAGAGCAAAGCTGATGACTACTCGATAGTTTAGTGTGCCATTCTTTACGGCTTAGAACCGGGACTTCAATGACGTTTTGAACGTCATGGAGCATATGAGATGTTCCAGGAGTTGAAGTTAATATTTCAAGCAAATGCCCGGATTGAGAGATATGAAGTCTCCAATAAGTTCTACAGCTGCAAGATGGAGGAGAATAGTTCTGTCAGTGAACATATATTCAGAATGTCTGGGTACCACAACCACTTGACTCAACTAGGAGTTAATCTTCCTGATGATAGTGTCATTGACAGGGTTTTTCAATCACTGCCACCAAGCTACAAAAGCTTCATGATGAACTGTAATATGCATGGGATGGATAAGACAATTCCCGAGCTCTTCGCGATGCTAAAGGCTGCGAAGGTAGAAATCAAGAAGGAGCATCAAGTGTTGATGGTTAACAAGACCACTAGTTTCAAGAAGAAGGGCAAAGGGAAGAAAGGAAACTTCAAGAAGAACGACAAGCAAGTTGCTGCTCAAGTGAAGAAGCCCTAGTCTGGACCTAAGCCTGAGACTGAGTGCTTCTACTGCAAAGGGAATGGTCACTAGACGCAGAACTGCCCCAAGTATTTGGCGGATAAGAAGGATGGCAAAGTGAAAGGTATATTTGATATACATGTTATTGATGTGTACCTTACTAATGCTCGTAGTAGCGCCTGGGTATTTGATACTAGTTCTGTTGCTCATATTTGCAACTTGAAACATGGTCTATGGATTAAACAAAGATTGGCTAAGGACGAGGTGACGATGCGCGTGGGAAATGGTTCCAAAGTCGATGTGATCGCCGTCGGCACGCTACCTCTACATCTACCTTCGGGATTAATTTTAGACCTAAATAATTGTTATTTGGTGCCAACGTTAAGCATGAACATTATATCTGGATCTTGTTTGATGCGAGACGGTTATTCATTTAAATCAAAGAATAATGGTTGTTCTATTTATATGAGTAATATCTTTTATGGTCACGCACCCTTGATGAGTGGACTATTTTTGTTGAATCTCGATAGTAGTGATACACATATTCATAGTATTGAAGCCAAAAGATACAAGTTTAATAATGATAGTGCAATATTTATGGCACTGCCGTTTAGGTCATATTGGTGTAAAGTGCATGAAGAAACTCTATGCTGATGGACTTTTGGAATCACTTGATGCTTGCGAGCCATGCCTCGTGGGCAAGATGACTAAGACTCTGTTCTCCGGAACAATGGAGTGAGCAACAGACTTGTTGGAAATAATACATACTGATGTATGCGGTCCAATGAGTGTTGAGGCTCGCGATGGGTATTGTTATTTTCTGACCTTCACAGATGATTTGAGCAGATATGGGTATATCTACTTGATGAAACATAAGTCTGAAACATTTGAAAAGTTCAAAGAATTTCCGAGTGAAGTGGAAAATCATCGTAACAAGAAAATAAAGTTTCTACGATCTAATTGTGAAGGTGATATTTGAGTTACGAGTTTGGTCTTCATTTGAAACAATGTGGAATAGTTTCACAATTCACGCCACCTGGAACACCACAGCGTACTGATGTGTCCAGACATCGTAATCGTACTTTATTAGATATGGTGTGATCTATGATGTCTCTTACTGATTTACCGCTATCATTTTGGGGTTATGCTTTAGAGACGGTTGCATTCATGTTAAATAGGGCACCATCTAAATCCGTTGAGACGACACCATCTGAACTGTGGTTTGGCAAGAAACTTATTAAAGTTTGGGGCTGCGATTCTTATGTGAAAAAGCTTCAACCTGGTAAGCTCGAACCCAAATCGAAGAAATGTGTCTTCATAGGATACCCAAAGGAGACTGTTGGGTACACCTTCTATTACAGATCTGAAGGCAAAATATTCGTTGCTAAGAATTGATCCTTTCTAGAGAAGGAGTTTCTCTTGAAGGAAGTGAGTGGGAGGAAAGTAGAACTTGATGAGGTAATTGTACCTTCTCCCGAATTGGAAAGTAGTTCATCACAGAAATTAGTTCCAGTGGTTCCTACACCAATTAGTGAAGAATCTAATGATGATGATCATGAAACTTCTGATCAAGTTTCTACCGAACCTCGTAGGTCAACCAGAGTAAGATCTGCACCAGAGTGGTACGGTAATCCTATTCTAGAGGTCATGTTACTTGACCACGATTAACCTATGAACTATGAGGAAGCGATGATGAGCCCAGATTCCGCAAAATGGCTTGAGGCCATGAAATCTGAGATGGGATCCATGTATGAGAACAAAGTATGGACTTTGGATGACTTGCCCGATAGTCAACAAGCAATAGAGAATAAATGGATCTTCAAGAAGAAGACTGACGCTGATGGTAATGTTACTGTCTACAAAGCTCGACTTGTTGCGAAAGTTTTTCGACAAGTTCAAGGAGTTGACTACGATGAGACCTTCTCACCCATAGCGATGCTTAAGTCTGTCCGAATCATGTTAGCAATTGCTGCATTTTATGATTATGAAATTTGGCAAATGTATGTCGAAATTGCATTCCTTCATGGATATCTTAAAGAAGAGTTGTATATGATGCATCCAGAAGGTTTTGTCGATCCAAAAGGTTCTAACAAAGTGTGCAAGCTCCAGCGATCCATTTATGGACTGGTGCAAGCCTCTCGGAGTTGGAATATACACTTTGATAGTGTGATCAAAGCATATGGTTTATACAGACTTTTGGAGAAGCCTGTATTTACAACAAAGTGAGTGGGAGCTCTGTAGCATTTCTGATATTATATGTGGATGGCATATTCTTGATTGGAAATGATACTGAATTTCTGAATAGCATAAAAGGATACTTGAATAAGAATTTTACAATGAAAGACCTCGGTGAAGCCGCTTATATATTGGGCATCAAGATCTATAGAGATAGATCAAGACGCTTAATTGGACTTTCACAAAGCACATACCTTGATAAAGTTTTGAAGAAGTTCAAAATGGATCAGTTAAAGAAAGGGTTCTTTCCTGTGTTACAAGGTGTGAAGTTGAGTCAGACTCAATGCCCGACCACTGCAAAAGATAGAGAGAAAATGAAAGTCATTCCCTATGCCTTAGCCATAGGTTCTATCATGTATGCAATGCTGTGTACCAGACCTGATGTGTGCCTTGCTATTAGTTTAGCAGGGAGGTACCAAAGTAATCCAGGAGTGGATCACTGGACAACGGTCAAGAACATCCTGAAATACCTAAAAAGTACTAAGGTGATTGTTGAGTTGGCATAGGTCGAGATTAGGATCTGTCACTCCGTGTATCGGAGAGGTACCTCTGGGCCATCTCGGTAATGCACATCACTATGAGCCTTGCAAGCAATGTGTATAATGAGTTAGCCATGGTATGATGCATTACGGAACGAGTAAAGAGACTTGTCGGCAACGAGATTGAACTAGGTATGATCATACCGGCGATCGAATCTCGGGCAAGTAACATACCGATGACAAAGGGAACAATGTATGTGAAAGGAAATATGCCCTAGAGGCAATAATAAAGTTATTATTTATTTCCTTATTTCATGATAAATGTTTATTATTCATGTTAGAATTGTATTAACCGTAAACATAATACATGTGTGAATACATAGACAAACATAGTGTCACCAGTATGCCTCTACTTGACTAGCTCGTTAATCAAAGATGGTTAAGTTTCCTAACCATAGACATGAGTTGTCATTTGATTAACGGGGTCACATCATTAGGAGAATGATGTGATTGACTTGACCCATTCCGTTAGCTTAGCACTTGATCATTTAGTATGTTGCAATTGCTTTCTTCACGACTTATACATGTTCCTATGACTATGAGATTATGCAACTCCCGTTTACCGGAGGGACACTTTGTGTGCTACCAAGCATCACAACGTAACTGGGTGATTATAAAGGTGCTCTATAGGTGTCTCCGAAGGTACTTGTTGAGTTGGCGTATTTCGAGATTAGGATTTGTCACTCCGATTATCGGAGAGGTATCTCTGGGCCCACTCGGTAATGCACATCACTATAAGCCTTGCAAGCATTGTAACTAATGAGTTAGTTGCGAGATGATGTATTACGCAATGAGTAAAGAGACTTGCCGATAACGAGATTGAACTAGGTATTGAGATACCGACGATCAAATCTCGGGCAAGTAACATACCAATGACAAAGGGAACAACGTATGTTGTTGTTAGGGAACGTAGTAATTTCAAAAAAATTCCTACGCACACGCAAGATCATGGTGATGCATAGCAACGAGAGGGGAGAGTGTTGTCTACGTACCCTCGTAGACCGACAGCGGAAGCATTATGACAACGCGGTTGATGTAGTCGTACGTCTTCACGGCCCGACCTATTAAGCACCGAAACTACGACACCTCCGAGTTCTAGCACACGTTCAGCTCGATGACGATCCCCGGACTCCGATCCAGCAAAGTGTTGGGGAAGATTTCCGTCAGCACGATGGTGTGGTGACGATCTTGATGTTCTACTATCGCAGGGCTTCGCCTAAGCACCACTACAATATTATCGAGGACTATGGTGGAGGGGGGCACCGCACACGGATAAGAGAAAGATATTGAAGATCAACTTGTGTGTCTAGAGGTGCCCCCCTGCCCCCGTATATAAAGGAGCAAGGGGGGGGGGTGCAGCCGTCCCTAGGAGGAGGCGCGCAGGAGGAGTCCTACTCCTATCGGGAGTAGGACTCCCCCCCTTTCCCTAGTTGGATTAGGACTTGGGGGGAAGGAGGAGAGGGAAGAAAGGAAGGGGGGGCGCCGCCCCCCTCCTTGTCCAATTCGGACTTGGGGGGGGGGGGAGGGGCGCGCGTCAGCCCCTAGGCCTCCTCTCCTCTTCCTCCACTAAGCCCATTAAGGCCCATTAGGTTACCGGGGGGTTCCGGTAACCTCCTGGTACTCCGGTAAAATGCCGATTTTACCCGGAACACTTCCGATGTCCAAACATAGGCTTCCAATATATCAATCTTTATGTCTCAACCATTTCGAGACTCCTCGTCATGTCCGTGATCACATCCATGACTCCGAACAAACTTCGGTACATCAAAATATATAAACTCATAATGAAAAAGTCATCGTAACGTTAAGCGTGCGGACCCTACGGGTTCGAGAACAATGTAGACATGACCGAGACATGTTTCTGGTCAATAACCAATAGCGGAACCTGGATGCTCATATTGGCTCCTACATATTCTACGAAGATCTTTATCGGTCAGACCGCATAACAACATACGTTGTTCCCTTTGTCATCGGTATGTTACTTGCCCGAGATTCGATCGTCGGTATCTCAATACCTAGTTCAATCTCGTTACCGGCAAGTCTCTTTACTCGTTTCGTAATACATCATCTCGCAACTAACTCATTAGTTGCAATGCTTGCAAGGCTTATGTGATGTGCATTACCGAGAGGGCCCAGAGATACCTCTCCGACAATCAGAGTGACAAATCCTAATCTCGAAATATGCCAACCCAACATGTACCTTTGGAGACACCTGTAGAGCTCCTTTATAATCACCCAGTTACGTTGTGACGTTTGGTAGCACACAAAGTGTTCCTCCGGCAAATGGGAGTTGCATAATCTCATAGTCATAGGAACATGTATAAGTCATGAAGAAAGCAATAGCAACATACTAAACGATCGGGTGCTAAGCTAATGGAATGGGTCATGTCAATCACATCATTCTCCTAATGATGTGATCCCGTTAATCAAGTGACAACACATGTCTATGGTTAGGAAACATAACCATCTTCGATTAACGAGCTAGTCAAGTAGAGGCACACTAGTGACGTTTAGTTTGTCTATGTATTCACACAAGTATTATGTTTCCGGATAATACAATTCTAGCATGAATAATAAACTTTTATCATGATATAAGGAAATAAATAATAACTTTATTATTGCCTCTAGGGCATATTTCCTTCAGTCTCCCACTTGCACTAGAGTCAATAATCTAGATTACACAGTAATGATTCTAACACCCATGGAGCTTTGGTGCTGATCATGTTTTGCTCGTGGAAGAGGCTTAGTCAATGGGCCTGCTACATTCAGATCCGTATGTATCTTGCAAATCTCTATGTCTCCCACCTGGACTAGATCCTGGATGGAATTGAAGCGTCTCTTGATGTGCTTGGTTCTCTTGTGAAATCTGGATTCCTTTGCCAAGGCAATTGCACCAGTATTGTCACAAAAGATTTTCATTGGACCCGATGCACTAGGTATGACACCTAGATCGGATATGAACTCCTTCATCCAGACTCCTTCATTTGCTGCTTCCGAAGCAGCTATGTACTCCGCTTCACATGTAGATCCCGCCACAACGCTTTGTTTAGAACTGCACCAACTGACAGCTCCACCGTTTAATGTAAACACGTATCCGGTTTGCGATTTAGAATCGTCCGGATCAGGGTCAAAGCTTGCATCAACGTAACCATTTACGATGAGGTCTTTGTCACCTCCATATACGAGAAACATATCCTTAGTCCTTTTCAGGTATTTCAGGATGTTCTTGACCGCTGTCCAGTGATCCACTCCTGGATTACTTTGGTACCTCCCTGCTAGACTTATAGCAAGACATACATCAGGTCTGGTACACAGCATTGCATACATGATAGAGCCTATGGCTGAAGCATATGGAACATCTTTCATTTTCTCTCTATCTTCTAAAGTGGTCGGGCATTGAGTCTTACTCAATTTCACACCTTGTAACACAGACAAGAATCCTTTCTTTGCTTGATCCATTTTGAACTTCTTCAAAATTTTGTCAAGGTATGTGCTTTGTGAAAGTCCAATTAAGCGTCTTGATCTATCTCTATAGATCTTAATGCCCAATATGTAAGCAGCTTCACCGAGGTCTTTCATTGAAAAACTCTTATTCAAGTATCCCTTTATGCTATCCAAAAATTCTATATCTACATATAATATCAGAAATGCTATAGAGCTCCCACTCACTTTCTTGTAAATACAGGCTTCTCCAAAAGTCTGTACAAAACCAAATGCTTTGATCACACTATCAAAGCGTTTATTCCAACTCCGAGAGGCTTGCACCAGTCCATAAATGGATCGCTGGAGCTTGCACACTTTGTTAGCTCCCTTTGGATCGACAAAACCTTCCGACTGCATCATATACAACTCTTCTTCCAGAAATCCATTCAGGAATGCAGTTTTTACATCCATCTGCCAAATTTCATAATCATAAAATGCGGCAATTGCTAACATGATTCGGACAGACTTAAGCATCACTACGGGTGAGAAGGTCTCATCGTAGTCAATCCCTTGAACTTGTCGAAAACCTTTTGCGACAAGTCAAGCTTTGTAGATAGTAACATTACCGTCAGTGTCAGTCTTCTTCTTGAAGATCCATTTATTCTCAATTGCTTGCCAATCTTTGGGCAAGTCAACCAAAGTCCACACTTTGTTCTCATACATGGATCCCATCTCAGATTTCATGGCTTCAAGCCATTTTGTGGAATCTAGGCTCACCATCGCTTCTTCATAGTTCGTAGGTTCATCATGATCTAGTAGCATGACTTCCAGAACAGGATTACCGTACCACTCTGGTGCGGATCTTACTCTGGTTGATCTACGAGGTTCAGTAGTATCTTGTTCTGAAGTTTCATGATCATCATCATTAGCTTCCTCACTAATTGGTGTAGGTGTCACAGAAACCAGTTTCTGTGATGTACTACTTTCCAATAAGGGAGCAGGTACAGTTACCTCATCAAGTTCTACTTTCCTCCCACTCACTTCTTTCGAGAGAAACTCCTTCTCTAGAAAGTTTCCGAATTTAGCAACAAAAGTCTTGCCTTCGGATCTGTGATAGAAGGTGTATCCAATAGTTTCCTTTGGATATCCTATGAAGACACATTTCTCCGATTTGGGTTCGAGCTTATCAGGTTGAAGCTTTTTCACATAAGCATCGCAGCCCCAAACTTTCAGAAACGACAACTTTGGTTTCTTGCCAAACCACAGTTCATAAGGCGTCGTCTCAACGGATTTTGATGGTGCCCTATTTAACGTGAATGCGGCCGTCTCTAAAGCATAACCCCAAAACGATAGCGGTAAATCAGTAAGAGACATCATAGATCGCACCATATCTAGTAAAGTACGATTACGACGTTCGGACACACCATTACGCTGTGGTGTTCCGGGTGGCGTGAGTTGCGAAACTATTCCGCATTGTTTCAAATGTACACCAAACTCGTAACTCAAATATTCTCCTCCACGATCAGATCGTAGGAATTTTATTTTCTTGTTACGATGATTTTCAACTTCACTCTGAAATTCTTTGAACTTTTCAAATGTTTCAGACTTATGTTTCATTAAGTAGATATACCCATATCTGCTTAAGTCATCTGTGAAGGTGAGAAAATAACGATATCCGCCACGAGCCTCAACATTCATCGGACCACATACATCTGTATGTATGATTTCCAACAAATCTGTTGCTCTCTCCATAGTACCGGAGAACGGTGTTTTGGTCATCTTGCCCATAAGGCACGGTTCGCAAGTACCAAGTGATTCATAATCAAGTGGTTCCAAAAGTCCATCAGTATGGAGTTTCTTCATGCGCTTTATACCGATATGACCTAAACGGCAGTGCCACAAATAAGTTGCACTATCATTATCAACTCTGCATCTTTTGGCTTCAACATTATGAATATGTGTGTCACTACTATCGAGATTTAATAAGAATAGACCACTCTTCAAGGGTGCATGACCATAAAAGATATTACTCATATAAATAGAACAACCATTATTCTCTGATTTAAATGAATAACCGTCTCGCATCAAACAAGATCCAGATATAATGTTCATGCTCAACGCTGGCACCAAATAACAATTATTTAGGTCTAATACTAATCCCGAAGGTAGATGTAGAGGTAGCGTGCCGACCGCGATCACATCGACTTTGGAACCATTTCCCACGCGCATCGTCACCTCGTCCTTAGCCAATCTTCGCTTAATCCGTAGTCCCTGTTTCGAGTTGCAAATATTAGCAACAGAACCAGTATCAAATACCCAGGTGCTACTGCGAGCATTAGTAAGGTACACATCAATAACATGTATATCACATATACCTTTGTTCACCTTGCCATCCTTCTTATCCGCCAAATACTTGGGGCAGTTCCGCTTCCAGTGACCAGTCTGCTTGCAGTAGAAGCACTCAGTTTCAGGCTTAGGTCCAGATTTGGGTTTCTTCTCCTGAGCAGCAACTTGCTTGCTGTTCTTTTTGAAGTTCCCCTTCTTCTTCCCTTTGCCCTTTTTCTTGAAACTAGTGGTCTTGTTGACCATCAACACTTGATGCTCCTTTTTGATTTCTACCTCCGCAGCTTTCAGCATTGCGAAGAGCTCGGGAATTGTCTTATTCATCCCTTGCATATTATAGTTCATCACGAAGCTCTTGTAGCTAGGTGGAAGTGATTGGAGAATTCTGTCAATGACGCAATCATCTGGAAGATTAACTCCCAATTGAATCAAGTGATTATTATACCCAGACATTTTGAGTATATGCTCACTGACAGAACTGTTCTCCTCCATCTTGCAGCTATAGAACTTATTGGAGACTTCATATCTCTCAATCCGGGCATTTGCTTGAAATATTAACTTCAACTCCTGGAACATCTCATATGCTCCATGACGTTCAAAACGTCGTTGAAGTCCCGATTCTAAGCCGTAAAGCATGGCACACTGAACTATCGAGTAGTCATCAGCTTTGCTCTGCCAGACGTTCATAACATCTGGTGTTGCTCCAGCAGCAGGCCTGGCACCCAGCGGTGCTTCCAGGACGTAATTCTTCTGTGCAGCAATGAGGATAATCCTCAAGTTACGGACCCAGTCCGTGTAATTGCTACCATCATCTTTCAACTTTGCTTTCTCAAGGAACGCATTAAAATTCAACGGTACAACAGCACGGGCCATCTATCTAGAATCAAACATAAACAAGCAAGATACTATCAGGTACTGAGTTCATGATAAATTTAAGTTCAATTAATCATATTACTAAAGAACTCCCACTTAGATAGACATCCCTCTAATCCTCTAAGTGATCACGTGATCCAAATCAACTAAACCATGTCCGATCATCACGTGAGATGGAGTAGTTTCATTGGTGAACATCACTATGTTGATCATATCCACTATATGATTCACGCTCGTCCTTTCGGTCTCCGTGTTCCGAGGCCATATATGTATATGCTTGGCTCGTCAAGTATAACCTGAGTATTCCGCGTGTGCAACTGTTTTGCACCCGTTGTATTTGAACATGGAGCCTATCACACCCGATCATCACATGGTGTCTCAGCACGAAGAACTTTCGCAACGATGCATACTCAGGGAGAACACTTCTTGATAATTAGTGAGGGATCATCTTAAAATGCTACCGTCAATCAAAGCAAGATAAGATGCATAAAGATAAACATCACATGCAACCAATATAAGTGATATGATATGGCCATCATCATCTTGTGCTTGTGATCCCCATCTTCAAAGCATCATCATGATCACCATCGTCACCGGCGCGACACCTTGATCACCATCATAGCATCGTTGTCGTCTCACCAATCTTATGCTTCCACGACTATCGCTACCGCTTAGTGATAAAGTAAAGCATTACAGCGCAATTGCCTTGCATACAATAAAGCGACAACCATATGGCTCCTGCCAGTTGCCGATAACTCGGTTACAAAACATGATCATCTCATACAATAAAATTTAGCATCATGTCTTGACCATATCACATCACAACATGCCCTGCAAAAACAAGTTAGACATCCTCTACTTTGTTGTTGCAAGTTTTACGTGGCTGCTACGGGCTTAAGCAAGAACCAATCTTACCTACGCATCAAAACCACAACGATAGTTTGTCAAGTTGGTGATGTTTTAACCTTCGCAAGGACCGGGCGTAGCCACACTTGGTTCAACTAAAGTTGGAGAAACTGACACCCGCCAGCCACCTGTGTGCAAAGCACGTCGGTAGAACTAGTCTCGCGTAAGCGTATGCATAATGTCGGTCCGGGCCGCTTCATCCAACAATACTGCCGAACCAAAGTATGACATGCTGGTAAGCAGTATGACTTATATCTCCCACAACTCACTTGTGTTCTACTCGTGCATATAACATCAACACATAAAACCTAGGCTCTGATACCACTGTTGGGGAACGTAGTAATTTCAAAAAAATTCCTACGCACACACAAGATCATGGTGATGCATAGCAACGAGAGGGGAGAGTGTTGTCTACGTACCCTCGTAGACCGACAGCGGAAGCGTTATGACAACGCGGTTGATGTAGTCGTATGTCTTCATGGCCCGACCGATCAAGCACCGAAACTACGGCACCTCCGAGTTCTAGCACACGTTCAGCTCGATGACGATCCCCGGACTCCGATCCAGCAAAGTGTCGGGGAAGAGTTCCGTCAGCACGACGGCGTGGTGACGATCTTGATGTTCTACTGTCGCAGGGCTTCGCCTAAGCACCACTACAATATTATCGAGGACTATGGTGGAGGGGGGGCACCGCACACGGCTAAGAGAACGATCTTGAAGATCAACTTGTGTGTCTAGAGGTGCCCCCCTGCCCCCGTATATAAAGGAGCAAGGGGGGTGCGGCTGGCCCTAGGAGGAGGCGCGCAGCAGGAGTCCTACTCCTACGGGAGTAGGACCCCCCTTTCCCTAGTTGGATTAGGACTTGGGGGGAAGGAGGAGAGGGAAGAAAGGAAAGGGGGAGGGCGCCCCCCTTGTCCAATTCGGACTTGGGGGGGAGGGAGGGGCGCGTGGCAGCCCCTAGGCCTCCTCTCCTCTTCCTCTACTAGGCCCATTAAGGCCCATTAGGTTACCGGGGGGTTCCGGTAACCTCCCGGTACTCCGGTAAAATGCCGATTTTACCCGGAACACTTCCAATGTCCAAACATAGGCTTCCAATATATCAATCTTTATGTCTCGACCATTTCGAGACTCCTCGTCATGTCCGTGATCACATTCGGGACTCCGAACATACTTCGGTACATCAAAATATATAAACTCATAATGAAAAAGTCATCTTAACGTTAAGCGTGCGGACCCTACGGGTTCGAGAACAATGTAGACATGACCGAGACATGTCTCCGGTCAATAACCAATAGCGGAACCTGGATGCTCATATTGGCTCCTACATATTCTACGAAGATCTTTATCGGCCAGACCGCATAACAACATACGTTGTTCCCTTTGTCATCGGTATGTTACTTGCCCGAGATTCGATCGTCGGTATCTCAATACCTAGTTCAATCTCGTTACCGGCAAGTCTCTTTACTCGTTTCATAATACATCATCTCGCAACTAACTCATTAGTTGCAATGCTTGCAAGGCTTATGTGATGTGCATTACCGAGAGGGCCCAGAGATACCTCTCCGACAATCGGAGTGACAAATCCTAATCTCGAAATACGCCAACCCAACATGTACCTTTGGAGACACCTATAGAGCTCCTTTATAATCACCCAGTTACGTTGTGACGTTTGGTAGCACACGAAGTGTTCCTCCGGCAAATGGGAGTTGCATAATCTCATAGTCATAGGAACATGTATAAGTCATGAAGAAAGCAATAGCAACATACTAAACGATCGGGTGCTAAGCTAATGGAATGGGTCATGTCAATCACATCATTCTCCTAATGATGTGATCCCGTTAATCAAATGACAACACATGTCTATGGTTAGGAAACATAACCATCTTCGATTAACGAGCTAGTAAAGTAGAGGAACACTAGTGACGTTTAGTTTGTCTATGTATTCACACAAGTATTATGTTTCCAGATAATACAATTCTAGCATGAATAATAAACTTTTATCATGATATAAGGAAATAAATAATAACTTTATTATTGCCTCTAGGGCATATTTCCTTCAGTTGTTATGCGGTTTGATTGATAAAGATCTTCGTAGAATATGTGGGAGCCAATATGAGCATCCAGGTGCCGCTATTGGTTATTGACCGGAAACGTGCCTCGGTCATGTCTACATAGTTCTCGAACCCGTAGGGTCCGCACGCTTGAAGTTTGGTGATGATCGGTATTATGGGTTTATGTGATTTGATGTACCGAAGGTAGTTCGGAGTCCCGGATGAGATCGGGGACATGACGAGGAGTCTCGAAATGGTCGAGACATAAAGATCAATTATTGGAGGACTATATTCGGACATCGAAAAGGTTCCGAGTGATTCAAGTATTTTTTGTAGTACCGGGGAGTTACGGGAATATAGGAAGAAGTATTGGGCCTCAATGGGCCAAGTGGTGGAAGAGAGGAGGCTATGCTCGCGGCCCCCCTAGCCCAAACCGAATTGGACTAGGGGGCGGCCCCCCTTTCCTCCTTTTCCTCCCTCTCATTCCTTCTCCCCTTTCCCCTTCCTTTCCTCCTCCTAGTAGGAGTAGGAAAGGGGAGTCCTACTCCTACTTGGAGGAGGACTCCTCTCCTGGCGCGCCTTACAGGGCTGGTCGGCCTCCCCCTTGCTCCTTTATATACGGGGGAAGGGGGGCACCTCTAGACACACAAGTTGATCGGTTGATCTCTCCCACCCGTGTGCGGTGCCCCCTCCACCATAATCCACCTCGATCATACCATAGCGGTGCTTAGGAGAAGCCCTGCGTCGGTAGCATCATCATCACCTTCACCACACCGTCGTGCTGACGAAACTCTCCCGTGAAGCTTTGCTGGATCGGAGCTCGTGGGACGTCATCGAGTTGAACGTGTGCAAAACTCGGAGGTACCGTGCGTTCGGTACTTGGATCGGTCGGATCGTGAAGACGTACGACTACATCAACCGCATTGTGCTAACGCTTCCGCATTCAGTCTATGAGGGTACGTAGACACACTCTTCCTTCTCGTTGCTATGCATCACCATGATCCTATGTGTGCGTAGGAATTTTTTTGAAATTACTACGTTCCCCAACAGTATGTTATTATGCGGTTTGACCGATAAAGATCTTCATAGAATATGTAGGAGCCAATATGAGCATCCAGGTTACGCTATTGGTTATTGATGGGAGATGTGTCTCGGTCATGTCTACATAGTTCTCGAACCCATAGGGTCCGCACGCTTAACGTTCGATGATGATTTGTATTATGAGTTATGTGATTTGATGAACCAAAGTTTGTTCGGAGTCCCGAATGAGACCATGGACGTGACGAGGAGTCTCGAAATGGTCGAGACATAAATATTGATATATTTGAAGGTTATGTTTGGACACCGGAATGGTTTCAAAAAGGTTCGGACATTTCCTGGAGTACCGGGGGTTAATGGGCCCTAGTGGAAGAGAGGAGGTGGCGGCCAGGTGGAGGCACGTGCCCCCCATGCCCAATCCGAATTGGACTAGGGTTAGGGGGGAGGCCCCCTTTCCTTCTTCTCCTCCTCCTTGTCTTTCCCCTCCCCCTTCTTCGGAAAGGAAGGGGGGGGGGGCGAATCCTACTTGGACCGGGAGTCGAAGTAGGACTCCCCCCTTGGTGTGCCCCTCTAGGGCCGGCCTCCTCTCCTCCCCCCTTTATATACATGGGAGGGGGCACCCCATAGAGACACCAAGTCTTCTCTTAGCCGTGTGCGGTGCCCCCCCTCCACAGTTACACACCTCGGTCATATTGTCGTAGTGCTTAGGCAAAGCCCTGCGCCGGTAACTTCATCATCACCGTCGCCACACCATCGTGCTGACGGAACTCTTCCTCGTCCTAAACTGGATCAAGAGATCGAGGGACGTCATCGAGCTGAACGTGTGCTGAACGCGGAGGTGCCATACGTTCGGTGCTTGGATCGGTTGGATCGCGAAGACGTTCGACTACATCAACCGCGTTACTAAACGCTTCCGCTTTCGGTCTACGAGGGTACGTGGACACACTCTCCCCTCTCGTTGCTATGCATATCCTAGATAGATCTTGTGTGATCGTAGGAACATTTTGGAAATACCGTGTTCCCCAACAGCTTGGAGACTAGCACCTCCCCTGAGTTGGATTTAACTTTTGGGAGCAGTTTTCTGGATGTTGAAATTCGTGTCTCATCACAGTTTTCTCTCCCTGTTGGGGATATAACTATTGGGTATGAACCACCCAGGAGGGGCCGGGTCATACCACTGGAGATTTATCAATGAAGATGGCGGCTCATACAAGCCCATTGATGGCCCAAGACCCAGAGGTGAGTTGAGGCCCAAGAGGATGAACCGCCACACATGTATAACTTGTATTGTATGATTAGTTAGTCACCGAGGCAGACACGTTGTGTATGAGCCGGCTGGGACTCTGTGAGCCGCCGGGCGTCAACCTGTGTATATAAAGGGACGACCTGGCGGTGGTTTAGGGACAGGTAACGACAATCGAGAGCTAGGTTAAGCGTATTCGCTCCCTGGTAATCGAAACCCTAGCAATACAACACAAAGCAGGAGTAGGCTTTTACCTCGTTGAGAGGGGCCAAACCTGGGTAAACTCTCCATGTCCTTTGTCTCGTTTAACCCCTTCAAGATAACCTAGTTGCAATGGCTCCATGACTAAGTCCTTGCGCTAGGACATGTGCCGTGTCAAGTCCACGACAGTTGACGCCCACTGTGGGGCCAGTGCATGGTGGTTTCGAGTTCTTGAAGGGTAGCTTCCCAGGGATCAAGGGATACACTATGGGCCGGATGACCAAGAGTCGTCGCGGAAAGCTCTACATCAACGACGCAGGGTGGTGCCATGAGGCCGGCTCAATCGAGTACGGGTACCGGGTACCCTTCGGCGGAATCCACGTCTTCATCGGCAAGATTGGTGAACCGGGCCCTAAGCTGGACACCTGCACCGACATCATCGAGACATCTCAGCGTGCATGACCCGCCCAGGTTCAGCCCGCCGTGAAGCACGCCTTTGTTGGTTTCATCCATGAGGCGGAATTTGAGGAAGGATCTGTGCCTGGTGGTGAGACGTCCATCTACTCTGATGGTGAATCGTCCACAGGTGAGACCAATTCAATGTATCAAGTGCAAGACGACTGGCTTGGGGGCTATTTCGATGGCTACAGTATTCCGGACCCCTATGAGCCGCCGAACAGGGTTGCGATCTTCATGGCCGGTACACTGCCAGCGCTCGGCTCAACGACCGCCGCGGCTATGACCTCCAGCTCGACGACTGGTGCTAGCGACTTTGTGCGCCCGCCGGCTCAGGTTCTGATGGAGTTATTGGAGGATTTGGCGACTTTGATGGAGGTAGAAGTGACCCCGGAGACTCAGGAACAACATAAGGTGGAGGTTGCAAAGTTACGAGATGAGATAGCCCAAGCCAAGGAACAACTGGCGGCTGAGAACGCTAGAATGGCCACGGAGCGAGCTGCTTTGGATGCCCAGGCACAACGGATTCAGGCAGATTCTTTCTGGCTCACCTTGGATCAAAACGCTTCAAATGAAGTCATAGAAGGAGACACCAGAGTCGTTTACCTCTGGAGTACGATGTGAGAAACCTTTTCAACACACCGGGGGCAGGGACCAGTAACCCACCCGTGGTGAACCGGGCGGTTGAGGCACCCGTGACTGGAGCGCTGGTTCAGCCGTGCACTATGGATCCGCCTCGTCTGGATATGACTCCGCCTCAGCATGTGCCGACACCGCCGGGTCATTATTCTAACCCTTTGGATAATATGATCGCTGCGGCGTCACGATTGGTGGCTCTTCTAGTTGAAGGCGAGTCTCCAGCTGCGATAGAGATGTGATGACCCACAAGTATAGGGGATCTATTGTAGCCTTTTTGATAAGTAAGAGTGTCGAACCCAACGAGGAGCAGAAGGAAATGATAAGCGGTTTTCAACAAGGTATTCTCTGCAAGCACTGCAATTATTGGTAACAAATAGTCTTATGATAAGATAAATTGTAACGAGCAAAAAGTAATAAAAATAAAGAAGGTGCAACAAGATGACCCAATCCTTTTTGTAGCAAAGGACAAGCCTGGACAAACTCTTATATGAAGGAAAGCGCTCCCGAGGACACATGGGAATTATCGTCAAGCTAGTTTTCATCACGCTCATATGATTCGCGTTCGATACTTTGATAATTTGATATGTGGGTGGACCGGTGCTTGGGTGCTGTCCTTACTTGGACAAGCATGCCACTTATGATTAACCCCTATTGCAAGCATTCTCAACTACAAAAGAAGTATTAAGGTAAACCTAACCATAGCATGACACATATGGATCCAAATCAGCCCCTTACGAAGCAACTTATAAACTAGGGTTTAAGCTTCTGTCACTCTAGCAACCCATCATCTACTTATTACTTCCCAATGCCTTCTTCTAGGCCCAGACAATGGCGAAGTGTCATGTAGTTGACGTTCACATAACACCACTAGAGGAAAGACAACATACATCTCATCAAAATATCGAACGAATACCAAATTCACATGACTACTTATAGCAAGACTTCTCCCATGTCCTCAGGAACAAACCTAATTACTCAAAAGCATATTTATGTTCATAATCAGAGGGGTATTAATATGCATAATGGATCTGAACATATGATCTTCCACCAAATAAACCAACTAGCATCAACTACAAGGAGTAATCAACACTACTAGCAACCCACAGGTACAAATCTGAGGTTTTGAGACAAAGATTGGATACAAGAGATGAACTAGGGTTTGAGATGAGATGGTGCTGGTGAAGATGTTGATGGAGATTGACCCCCTCCCGATGAGAGGATCGTTGGTGATGACGATGGTGATGATTTCCCCCTCGCGGAGGGAAGTTTCCCCGGCAGAACAACTCTGCTGGAGCCCTATATTGGTTCCGCCTCGTGGCAGTGGAGTTTCTTCCCGAAAGCTTGCTTATTATTTTTTCTCGGACGAAAGACCTCATATAGAAAAAGATGGGCATCGGAGGGCCACCAGGGGGCCCATGAGGCAGGGGGCGCGCCCAGGGGGGTAGGGCGCGCCCCCACCCTCATGGCCAGGGTGTGGGCCCCCTCAGGTACTTCTTTCGCCCAATATTTTTATATATTCTGGAAATAACTTCCATGAAGTTTCAGGACTTTTCGAGCTATGTAGAATAGGTCTCTAATATTTGCTCCTTTTCTAGCCCAGAATCCCAGCCGCCGGCATTCTCCCTCTTCATGTAAACCTTGTAAAATAAGTGAGAATAGGCATAAGTATTGTGACATAATGTGTAATAACAACCCATAATGCAATAAATATCGATATAAAAGCATGATGCAAAATGGACGTATCAACTCCCCCAAGCTTAGACCTCGCTTGTCCTCAAGCGAAAGCCGAAATCGAAAAATATGTCCACATGTTTGGAGATAGAGGTGTCGATAAAAATAAAATATGGACATGAGGGCATCATGATCATTCTTAGAGCAGCAACATATATATATATATATATATATATATATATATATATATATTGTCATATGATCTCTTATGCTAAAGTAATAATTCAATCACAATTTCAAGTATGAATCATAAACTTCATTGAAAACTAACAAACTCTAATCTCAGTCATTGAGGCAATTGCAATTTATCATAACATAGGAAAGAGTCAATATAAGAGCTTTCCAGCAAGTCCACATACACAAATATCATTTAGTCTTTCACAATTGCTAACACTCACACAATATTTATGGGTATGGAGTTTTAATCGGACACAGAGAAAGATACGGGCTTATAGTTTTGCCTCCCAACATTTTACCTCAAGGGTAGTGTCAACAATAATAGCTCATGCAGACTCACATCCAATTAGCTATATGTATCTAGATCTTTCCAACACATTGTGCTTGCCAAAGGATAAAATGTAAAAAGGAAAGTTGAAGATCACGATGACTCTTATGTAAGGTGGAAGATAAAAGTAAAAGATAGGCCCTTCGCGGAGTGAAGCAGAGGTTGTCATGCGCTTTTATGGTTGGATGCACAAAATCTTAATGCAAAAGAACGTCACTTTATATTGCCACTTGTGATATGGACCTTTATTATGCAGTCCGTCGCTTTTATTTCTTACATATCACAAGATCGTATAAAGCTTATTTTCTCCACATTAATAAGTCATACATATTTAGAAGGCAATTTTTATTACATGGACCGATGACAACTTACTTGAAGGATCTTACTCAATCCATAGGTAGGTATGGTGGACTCTCATGGAAAAACTGTGTTTAAGGATATTTGGAAGCACAAGTAGTATTTCTACTTGGTGCAAAGAACTTGGCTAGTATGAGAGGGAAAGGCAAGCTCAGCATGTTGGATGATCCATGACAATATAATTTATCTCAGATGTAAGAAAACATAACCCATTACATTGTCTTCCTTGTCCAACGTCAACTCTTTAGCATATCATACTTTAATGAGTGCTCACAATCATAAAAGATGTCCAAGATAGTATATTTATATGTGAAGACCTCTCTTTGTTTATTACTTCCTATTAATTGCAACGATGACCAAAACTATGTTTGTCAACTCTCAACAACTTTTATTCATCATACTATTTATATGTGAGCTCATTACTCTCCATAAGATCCATATGATCTCTTTATTTCTTTTTATTTCTTCTCTTCTATTTTATTCCCTCAAGATCATAGCAAGGTAATCAAGCCTTTGACTCAACACTAATCTTTATTATATATAGCTGACGGACTCGATTACATAGAAGGATCATAAAGCAAAACTCACAACTAGATTATACTAAAACTTTATTCTACTAGATCAAGATATTATCAAAAGGATCAAACTAAGAAAAACGGTAAAGGTAAAAGTGATGGTGATACGATACCGGGGCACTCCCCCAAGCTTGGCAGTTGCCAAGGGGGGTGCACATACCCATGTGATTATATCTCTTTTGCTGGTGAAGGAGATGGAGGTGATGATGGATAGTCACACATCGAGCGTAGGAGGTCCTCCAACTTGCGGATAATGCCCTTGAGTGCGATGATATGCTCCTTCAACAAAATATTTTCACGTGTGAGATACTTGTTTTGTATATGAGCTAACTCAATCATCTTGAAAGCTTCGATCTCAGTTGGGGTAAGAAGATTGTGATCAAGTTGAAGGATGTCTTCTACTACCGGAACTTGGTCATCCGTGACCTTCTTGATCCCTTCATCCTTGCTGATCTCCATGGGTTATTCCCTCTTCAGCTCTATCTTCATTAGCCAAGCATCGTTGTCACCATTATTGGAGGAGGGGGATGACATGATGCCTGACCTTGACAACCCTGACAGAAAGCAGCTCGAAACAAGAATAGAGGATAATTGCGTGATACGGTGGTCAAAACCTTAGGGAGATTATATAATGAATTTTCACCAACCAAAAGAAGTATCATGCAATAAAACGGAGTCCGGAGAGCACACGAGGCGCCCACGAGGCAGGGGCGCGCCCAGGGGATAGGGTGCGCCCTCCACCCTCGTGGAAGCCTCATGTACTTTCCGGTCTGCTTCTTATTTTCCTATTTCTTAAATATTCCAAAACGGAGAAAAATTGCCATTAGAACTGTTTTGGAGTCGGTTTACTTACCGTACCACGTACCTATTCCTTTTCGGAGTCTAAAACGTTTCGGAAAGTGTCTCTTATGTATTCCTCCGGGGTTACGGTTTCAATAATATTAGTTTCAATATTTATGGGATTACCTGAGATATAATGTTTGATTCTTTGACCGTTCACCACCTTCGGATTTGTGCCTTCAAAGTTGTTGATTTTTATGGCACCAGAGCGACAGACCTCCTCGATAACGTAAGGACCTTCCCATTTAGAGAGAAGCTTGCCTGCAAAAAATCTTAAACGAGAGTTGTATAGCAATACATAATCACCTATATTAAACTCACGCTTTTGTATCCTTTTGTCATGCCATCTTTTAACCTTTTCTTTAAACAGTTTGGCATTCTCATAGGCTTGGGTTCTCCATTCATAAAGTGAGCTAATGTAAAATAACCTCTTCACATCGGCAAGTTTGAAATCATAGTTGAGCTCTTTGATACCCAATATGCCTTATGTTCTAGTTCGAGAGGTAAGTGACAAGCTTTACTAGAAACCATTTTATAAGGAGACATACCCATAGGATTTTTATATGCAGTTCTATATGCCCATAACGCATCATCTAGTTTCTTGGACCAATTCTTCCTAGATCTATTAACGGTCTTTTGCAAAATTAATTTGAGCTCTCTATTACTCAATTCTACTTGACCACTAGACTGTGGGTGATAAGGAGATGCAATTCTATGATTAACATCATACTTGGCAAGCATTTTACGAAAGGCACCATGAATAAAGTGTGAACCACCATCGGTCATTAAATATCTAGGGACTCCAAACCTCGGGAAAATAACTTCTTTAAGCATCTTAATAGAGGTGTTATGATCAGCACTACTAGTTGGAATAGCTTCTACCCACTTAGTAACGTAATCAACAGCAACTAAAATATGTGTATACCCATTAGAGGAAGGAAACGGTCCCATATAATCAAAGCCCCAAACATCAAATGGTTCAATAACAAGTGAATAATTCATAGGCATTTCTTGACGTATACTAATATTACCGATTCTTTGACATTCATCACAAGATAAGACAAACTTACGGGCATCCTTGAAGATAGTATGCCAATAAAAACCGGATTGCAATACCTTATGTGCAGTTCTATCTCCAGCGTGGTGCCCTCCATAAGCCTCAGAGTGACACTTGCGTAGGATATGTGTTGGGGATCGTAGCAATAATTCAAAAAAATTCCTACATGTCACCAAGATCAATCTAGGAGATACTAGCAACGAGAGAGAGGGAGTGCATCTTCATACCCTTGAAGATCGCTAAGCGGAAGCGTTACAAGAACGCGGTTGGAGGAGTCGTACACGTAGCGATTCAGATTGCGGCCGAATCCGATCTAGGCACCTAACAACGGTGCTTCCGCGTTCAACACACGTGCAGCCCGATGACGTCTCCCGCGCCTTGATCCAGCAAGGAGGAGGGAGAGGTTGAGGAAGAAGCTCCAACAGCAGCACGACGGTGTGGTGGTGATGGAGTGGCAGTTCTCCGGCAGGGCTTCGCCAAGCTCATGCGGAGGAGGAGATGTGTTGGGAAGGGGAGGGGCTGCGCCTTGGATGTTGTGCTGCAGCCCTCTCCTCGCCCCTCTATTTATAGGGAGAAGTGGGAAGGGGGCCAGCCCCTCTAGATGAGATCTAGAGGGGGGGGGGCGGCCAAGGGGGAGGGGGCTTGCCCCCCAAGCAAGGGGGGCGCCCCCTTTAGGGTTCCCCCTAAACCCTAGGTGCATGGGCCCTAGGGGGGATGGCGCCCAGCCCACTAGGGGCTGGTTCCCTTCCACCTACAGCCCATAAGGCCCTTCGGGACAGGTGGACCCACCCGGTGGACCCCCGGAACCCCTCTGGTGGTCCCGGTACAATACCGATATACCCCCGAATATGTCCGGTGACCGTATGATGACTTCCCATATATAAATCTCCACCTCTGGACTATTCCGGAACTCCTTGTGATGTCCGGGATCTCATTCGGGACTCCGAACAACATTCGATAATCACATACAAGTCTTCCTAATAACCCTAGCGTCATCGAACCTTAAGTGTGTAGACCCTACGGGTTCGGGAACCATGCAGACATGACTGAGACAACTCTCCGGCCAATAACCAACAGCGGGATCTGGATACCCATGTTGGCTCCCACATGTTCCATGATGATCTCATCGGATGAACCACGATGCCGAGGATTCAAGTAATCCCGTATACAATTCCCTTTGTCAATCGGTATGTTACTTGCCCGAGATCCGATCGTCGGTATCCCAATACCTCGTTCAATCTTGTTACCGGCAAGTCACTTTACTCATTCTGTAATGCATGATCCCGTGACCAATTACTTAGTCACAATGAGCTCATTATGATGATGCATTATCGAGTGGGCCCAAAGATACCTCTCCGTCATACAGAGTGACAAATCCCAGTCTTGATTCGTGCCAACCCAACAAACACTTTCGAAGATACCTGTAGTGCACCTTTATAGCCACCCTGTTACGTTGTGACGTTTGGTGCACCCAAAGCATTCCTACGGTATCCGGGAGTTGCACAATCTCATGGTCTAAGGAAATGATACTTGACATTAGAAAAGCTTTAGCATACAAACTACACGATCTTGTGCTACGCTTAAGATTGGGTCTTGTCCATCACATCATTCTCCTAATGATGTGATCCCGTTATCAATGACATCCAATGTCCATGGTCAGGAAACCATGACCATCTATTGATCAACGAGCTAGTCAACTAGAGGCTTACTAGGGACATGTTGTGGTCTATGTATTCACACATGTATTACGGTTTCCGGTTAATACAATTATAGCATGAACAATAGACAATTATCATGAACAAGGAAATACAATAATAACCATTTTATTATTGCCTCTAGGGCATATTTCCAACAGTCTCCCACTTGCACTAGAGTCAATAATCTAGTTCACATCACTATGTGATTGTAATGAATCCAACACCCATGGGGTTTGTTCATATCTTGCTTGTGAGAGAGGTTTATTAGTCAATGGGTCTGAACCTTTCAGATCCATGTGTGCTTTGCAAATCTATATATCATCTTATAGATGCAGCTACCACGCGCTACTTTGAGCTATTCCAAATAACTGCACTACTATACGAATCTGGTTTACTACTCAGAGTCATCCGGATTAGTGTCAAAGTTTGCATCGACGTAACCCTTTACGATGAACTCTTTTACCACCTCCATAATCAAGAAAATTCCTTAGTCCACTAGTTACTAAGGATAAGCTCGACCACTGTCATGTGATCCATTCCTGGATCACTCTTGTACCCCTTGACTGACTCATGGCAAGGCACACTTCAGGTGCGGTACATAGTATAGCATACTGTAGAGCCTACGTCTAAAGCATAGGGGACGACCTTCATCCTTTCTCTCTCTTCTGCCGTGGTCAGGTCTTGAGTCGTACTCAATAGTCACACCTTGTAACACAGCCAAGAACTTTGCTGATCTATTTTGAACTCCTTCAAAATCTTGTCACGGCATGTATTCATTTGAAAGTACTATTAAGCGTTTTTGATCTATCCTTATAGATCTTGATGCTCAATGTTCAAGTAGCTTAATCCAGGTTTTCCATTGAAAAACACTTTTCAAATAACCTTGCATGCTTTCCAGAAATTTCTACATCATTTCTGATGAACAATATGTTAACAACATATACTCATCAAAAATTCTATAGTGCTCCCACTCACTTCTTTGGAAATACAAGTTTCTCATAAACTTTGTATAAACCCAAAATCTTTGATCATCTCATCAAAGCGTATATTCCAATTCTGAGATGTTTACTCCAGTCCTTAGAAGGATTGCTGGAGCTTTGCATACTTGTTAGCATCTTTCAGGATTGACAAAACTTTCTGGTTGTATCACATACAACCTTTACTCAAGAAAAATGTCGAGGAAACAATGTTTTGACATCCTATCTGCAAGATTTCATAAATAATGCAGTAACTGCTAACATAATTCCAACAGACTCTTAGCATCGCTACGAGTGAGAAAGTCTCATCGTAGTCAACTCCTTGAACTTGTCGGGAAACATCTTAACGACAAGTCGAGCTTTCTTAATGGTGACACTTACCATCATTGTTTGTCTTCCTTTTAAAATCCATCTGCACCCAACAGCCTTACGACCATCAAGTAGTTCTTTCAAAGTCTATACTTTGTTTTATACATGGATCATCTCTCGGATTTTATGGCCTCGAGCCATTCGTCGGAATCCGGGCCCACCATCGCTTCTCCATAGCTCGTAGGTTCATTGTTGTCTAGCAACATGACTTCCAAGACAGGATTACTGTAGCGACCAGATCTCAAACAGTCTGATCTCTGTGCTCCGGTGTCATCCCTGGATCAGTAATGCTGACACCACACAGTACTCGGAGGATTTATAACAGAGTTGCAATCACACACTTATTACATCGAGTGTCTCAAGAGAGAACTTATTACAATAAATATGGCTTAAGGCCATCTAATAACGATAACAGCGGAAGGCTTGGAAGATAAGTGAGTCCATCAACTCCAACGACATCACTGAGTATAGAACCACGACCTAAAAACTCCTTAATCGTCGTCTGAAAAGTCGGCAACATTAACGTTGCAGCCCGAAACGGGTCAGCACATGGAATATGCTGGCAAGGTAACACATAGAGAGTAATGGAATGAAACAACTATACTATATGCATATTTGGCTGGTGGAAAGCTCTACGCTTACAGTTTTGCGTAAAGCCAATTTTTCCCTACTACAAAGGAATAAATTTATTTAACTATCATGGTAGTTGTTAAACATTGAGAATGGTTGACAGCATTCTCAATCCCAATTAAGCATCATCATTAAACAAAACCCAACAAAATTAATTTAGAGTAACAAGTTGAGATTCACATGATAATCCAGGTACTAGGTACTCAAGATGTCCATAACCGGGGACACGGCTAATCATGATTAGTTTATTACACTCTACAGAGGTTTGCGCACTTTTCCCCACAAGACTCGATCGCCTCCGTTTGGTTTCTCGCACTACATGGTGTTTGAGAAGACGGATGACCGAGACATAGTCTTTCAGAAGCGCTAGCACCTTATGATGGATAGACCGTTACACCTACTTTCCCCTACATCTGCTAGTCTACCCTGTAAGAGTTCGCACGACTTATTCAACTATGCCAGAGCCCATAATGGCTTGTGGCTGCACACGGAAGTTTCTAGTATGAATAATCCCATGATCCCTTTGAGCCTGGGTGGCGGTCCAAAAGAAACAGGCAATCCTGGAATACCCAGGTACCTCAATCCATCCAGATGTGTGTTTAAGTTGCCACCTTAGATAAACCATTAATAAACAAACTCACATCTGTCATGAATATCACTCACCCAATCCACGTTTACTAGCATAGCAAAGCATAATGGCAAACGTAGAAGTAACTCCCAAAGGTTTGATAATAAAACAGGTAATAGGTACTACCTCAACTACTTCCCATCCCACAATTTAATTAGATCCTAATCATGCAATGTGTGAGGATCGATCTAATGCAATAAAACTGGGTAGTAGAAAAGGTATGATCAAAGTGTTACTTGCCTTGCTGATGATCTGCGAAACCCAGAGATTCGAAGTAAGAGGCGGCGCACTCCGGGTATTCTATCGCAGACAAACAAACAAGCATACAATAAGTACTAATCTAATGCATAGGTAAAAGTCAAATAAGAGATCTAACCAGAAAGTTCAACTTAAGAACTCTGGTTTGCAAAAAGAATCAAATCAAACGAAGCAACGAAAGTCAAACGGCGAAAGAGAACAACTTCGTTCTACTAATCTGGATCTAAGGCAATTTTTACAGTAGCAAAAACTTGTTTAAGTTGGTTAAACGGATAGAGGGTTTCGAGACAAAACTCCACGCGCTTGAATCGCCTGATTCCGATAAACGAGCGAAAAGTTATACTAAAACGAAAATCGAATTAGAAATTGCGATCAGAAAAATCACGGATTTAATCCGAGAAAAAGAAAAACGACGAACGTTTGCTAGAACGAATGAACGGACGAACGCTCGCTATTTAAATAAATCGGAAAAACCGATCTATTAAAAAAACCGAAACTAAAAAAAACCGACGAAAAATGACAGAAAAACCGAACGGTTTTTCGAAAAAAATAAAATACGGCGGCGCGGATTTCGAGGTGAGGCGAACCTCGGGCGGCGGGTCAGCGGCGGCGGCGTCCGGCTCCGACGACGGTGCGACATGCGGCGGCGACGGCGGCGGCGGCTAGGGCTGGGGCTAGGGTTCGGCCCGGGTGGGCCGGCTTATAAAGCCTAGTCGGGCCGGAGTCCTAGTCGGACACGGCCCGTAGGTCGGTCCGTTTTTTTAAATAATTACGCGCAGAAGAAAAATAAATAAAAGGAAATACTAAACGGACTCCAAAAATCCCGAAATAAATTTTCCCGGGCTTCTAAAATCAAGCCGCACAAGGTGAACATTTATTTGGGGCCTAAATGAAATTTTGAAAAATGCACATTTTTCCTAAATTCAAATAAAATAACGAAAAACTCTGAAATAAAATCTTATTTTATTATTAAATCCTCAATATTTCTTTATTTTGGGAAAGTCATTTTATTCCCTCTCTCATATTTTTGTAATAGAAATAATTGATGATAAAATAATTTAAATCAAATGATCCTATTCTCAATATTTGAGAAAACTCAAATATGAAAATAAAGAATTTCCCAACTCTCTCCGTGGGTCCTTGAGTTGCGTAGAAATTTCTAGGATCAAACCAACGGCAAAATAAAATATGATATGCAATGATGATCTAATGTATAACATTCCAAATTGAAAATTTGGGATGTTACAAACCTACCCCCCTTAAGATGAATCTCGCCCTCGAGATTCGAGTTGGCTAGAAAATAGGTGAGGGTGGTCATTGAGCAAATCTTCCTCTCGTTCCCAGGTGGCTTCATCCTCCGTGTGGTTGCTCCACTGATCTTTGCAAAACTTGATAACCTTGCTGCGAGTGACTCGGCTGGAAAACTCGAGAATCTTAATTGGTTTCTCCTCATAGGTCAAATCGTTATCCAACTGAATTGCTTCCAATGGCATTGTGTCTCTCAAGGGTATGTCAGCCATCTCCGCATGACACTTCTTCAACTGAGAAACGTGGAACACATCATGAACTCCTGACAATCCTTCGGGCAATTCCAACTTGTAGGCCACTTCTCCCATACGCTCCAAAACTCGATATGGTCCTACAGATCGTGGCACTAACTTTCCTTTAACTCCAAAATGCTTTGTTCCCCGAAGTGGTGATACTCGAAGATAAGCTCTATCTCCGACTTCATAAACTGTCTCCTTGCGTTTAGAATCTGCATAACTCTTTTGCCTGGACTGGGCTATCTTGAGCCTATCGCGAATCAATTTCACCTTCTGTTCAGACTCTTTAATCAAATCAGGCCCAAACAACTGGCGGTCTCCAACTTCATCCCATGACAACGGTGTCCTGCACCTCCTTCCGTACAAGGCTTTGAAAGGGGCCATCTTTAAACTGGTTTGGTAACTGTTGTTGTAAGAGAATTCCGCATATGGCAAATTGTCGTCCCAACTAGATCCGTAATCTAGCGCACAAGCTCTCAGCATATCCTCCAAAATCTGATTGACTCTCTCGGTCTGTCCATCTGTCTGTGGATGAAAAGCTGTACTGAATTCTAGCCTGGTACCCAAAGTTTCATGCAACTGCTTCAAGAACTTTGAGGTAAACTGGGTTCCTCTATCTGATACGATACTCCTCGGAACTCCATGCAGACATACGATCCTGGTCATGTATATCTTTGCCAACTTAGCACTGGTGTAAGTGGTCTTTACTGGGATGAAATGAGCTACTTTTGTCAATCGATCGACTACAACCCAAATCGAGTCATAGCCTGAACGTGTTCTGGGCAATCCCTTGATAAAATCCATGCCTAACTTATCCCACTTCCATTCGGGTATCGGCAATGGCTGTAGCAATCCTGCTGGCTTCTGATGCTCTGCCTTTACTCTCTGACACACATCACAAACTGCTACATACTCCACAATATCTTTCTTCATTCCGGTCCACCAGAAAATATCCTTCAAATCCAAATACATATTGGTATTTCCTGGGTGAATCAAATATGGTGAATCGTGTGCCTCTTGCAGAATTAGCTTCCTGATCTCCGGGTCATTGGGCACATAAACACGGTCTTCAAACCATAGGGTGTCGTGCTCATCCTCACGAAATCTTTTAGCTTTTCCTTTGCTCAGTTTCTCCTTATAGAGGCAATCTCCTTGTCAGTCTTCTGAGCTTCTCTGATTCTATCCATTAAAGTTGACTGAATCTCCAATGCTGCTACATAGCCTCTCGGAACTATTTCCAAACATAGATCACGAAGATTTTTTGCTAACTCCATTGGTATTTCTCCCGTCATTAGTGTATTGACATGGCTCTTATGGCTCAATGCATCAGCTACTACATTAGCCTTTCCGGGATGGTAATGCAATCTCATATAATAATCCTTGATGAGCTCCAACCATCTCCTTTGTCTGAGGTTTAACTCCTTCTGTGTGAAGATGTATTTCAAACTCTTATGATCCGTGTACACCTCACAATGGTTTCCAATGAGGAAATGTCTCCATGTTTTCAATGCATGTACTACGGCTGCTAACTCCAAATCATGCGTAGCATAATTCAACTCATGAGGCTTAAGCTGTCTTGAGGCATATGAAACAACTCTCCCTTCCTGCATAAGCACTGCTCCAAGTCCTCGACATGAGGTGTCGCAATACACCTCATAGTCCTTGGTCTGATCTGGCAAAATCAACACTGGTGAAGTAACCAAGCGTTTCTTCAACTCCTGGAAACTAGTCTCACATTCCTCGGTCCATTTGAACTTGGTATCCTTCTTTAATAACTCCGCTAGTATCCTACGAGTCCAAGAAAACTCCGTATCTCTCCAACTGTGGTTGGTGCTTCCCACTTGGTCACGGTATCAACTTTAGTGGGATCTACTGCTATACCTTCCCCGGATATAACGTGCCCGAGGAATCCTACTTCCTTCAACCAAAACTCACATTTGCTGAACTTGGCATACAACTGATGTTCTCTGAGCTTCTCAAGTACCAATCACAAATGTTCCTTATGCTCCTCTTCATTCTTCAAGTAAACCAGGATATCATCGATGAACACCACGACGAACTTATCCAAGAACTCCATAAACACTTTGTTCATCATGTTCATAAAATAGGCAGGTGCGTTAGTCAGACAAAATGACATAACGGTATACTCGTACAGCCCATATCTGGTGGTAAAAGCTGTCTTAGGAATATCCTGTTCTCGAATCTTCAACTGGTGGTATCCTGATCGCAGATCGATCTTGGAAAATACCTTAGCTCCTTGCAATCGATCAAACAGATCATTGATCATGGGTAGTGGGTACTTGTTCTTGATGGTTACTTCATTCAATCCTCGATAATCAACAACCATCCTTAATGATCCATCCTTCTTCTCCACTAGAAGTATTGGCGATCCCCAAGATGAAGAACTTGGGCGAATATATCCCTTATCCAGTAACTCCTTAATATGCTTCTTAATTTCCACCAAATCCTTTGCAGGCATCCTGTATGGTCTCTTAGATATTGGCCCTGTGCCTGGCAATAGCTCAATCGAAAACTCAATATCTCTATCCGGTGGCATGCCTGGCAACTCTTCTGGAAATACTTCAGGGAAATCCCTTACCACTGGTACTTCCTCCTGCACAACTCCTGTTAAACAATTTACTTGAGTCCCTTTTGGCACATGCCGGGATACATACTTGATCCTTCTCCCTTCTGGGGTGGTAAGCAAGATTGACTTACTGGCGCAATCGATGTTTCCTCCATACATCGACAGCCAATCCATACCTAGAATTACATCCAATCCTTGTGATTCCAAAATGATCAAATCCGAGGGAAACACATGCCTACCTATACTCAATGGCACTTGAAAACATCCTTGACTGGCCATATACTCCGCTCCCAGTGAGCTTACTAGCATAGGTGTTCTAAGAACCTTAGTGGGCAAGTTATACTTATCCACAAATCCCCTTGATATGTATGAATGCGATGCACCAGTATCAAAAAGAACGAGTGCAGTAAATGACTTAACCAAAAACTTACCGATTATGGCATCCGGCTGCTCTTCAACCTCCTCCACGTTAACGTGGTTCACCTGTCCCCTGTTGAAAGGGTTCGGCTTCTTCCCAGAACTTCCATTGCCATTTTGTCCTTCAGGACATTCATTGGCATAATGTCCGGTCTTCTGACACTTAAAGCAAGTGACTTGGCTCAGGTCCTTCTCGGCTGGGGTTGATGGGTTGGTGCGATTCTGGCCGTTGCTTCCTCCATTTCCATTACCATTCTTGGTGCCATTGTGATTGTGCGAGCTACCTCCTCCATGGGTATGCTGAAAATGTCCTCCCGATCTAGGGGTAAAACGTGGCTTCTGCTGAGCTCCTGAATTGTACTTCCCTTGTCCATACTTCCTCTTACGATTCTCAATTTGCTGCTGCTTGCATTCAATCATAAGAGCACAGTCTACCAACTCCTGGTAGTTGTTGAAGGTTGCTACCATCAACTGCATGCTTAACTCATCATTCAGTCCTTCCAGAAACTTCTCCTGCTTGGCTTCGTCCGTAGCAATGTCATCTGGGGCATAACGTGCTAACTTACTAAAGTCCTCCACATACTGGCCAACTGTCCGTCCTCCCTGGCGCAAGTTGCAAAACTCACGCTTCTTCATGGCCATAGCTCCTGCTGAAACATGGGCAGTACGAAAAGCCTGCTGAAACTGGTCCCATGTGACAGTGTCGACAGGGAAAGTGGCTGTGAAATTCTCCCACCATGATGCTGCGGGTCCTTCAAGCTGATGTGCGGCAAACTTCACCTTCTCCGCATCTATGCATCCTGCTGTGGTCAACTCTCTAACTGTCTTGCGGAGCCAATCATCTGCTACTATCGGCTCGGTGCTACTGGAAAACACCGGCGGATTCAGCCTAAGAAAACGGGCTAAGTGATCAACAGGTGGTGGTGGTGGTGGTGGGTTGTTGTTGTTGTTCCCCCGATTCTGATTTTGGACTAGCAACTGCATCAATGTGTTCTGCTGCTGGATCAACTGGGTGAGCTCCGGTGGAAAAGTAAATCCGGGGTCACGTCCCAGAGGCATCTGAGGGTTTAGAAAAGATGAGAGTTAAGAATAGAGGGGGTCTAAAGAGAAAACACTACCCATATGCACATGAGGCAAAAGCAAACAATTCACTTCATTCAATCAAACAAGGGCATACAATCGATCTAACTATCGCAATAGTGCTCGGACTACTGTATTTACATGGTGGACTACTACTACTGATGAGGTGGTCTACTAGAAGTATTCTTCGGTTGCAGACTCCATGATATCTGCTCCTGCTTCATCAACATAGTCATCATCGCTATCATCTGGATCCGAGTCGGTGTCGTCGATGATGATGTAGTCTTCCGGGCTAATCTCCTTGGGTTCTTCGTCTTCATCTACTGGTGTAGGGCCTCCCATAAATATTCCGATCTTCTTGATCAGATCGTCATTCTTCTCCACCAATACTTCAATTTCCTCTTCATAATCTTCACGTGTAGCCTTGAGTTCTTCCTCCAGTTCCTTGATTCTTGTCTTAGCCTTCTTCAGATCTATCATGTCGGCGCACATCTGATTCTCCTGTCGTCGAATGTGCTAGTTTAATTCCTAGATAAAAGCTGCAATGGATCTATCCCTTCTGGTGCTAATCATCTCCCAGTGCTCATCTCGGCGCCCACAAATCTGGTAGATAGTATCCTTGAGATCATTGCGGTAGACTTCTCCAATGCGTCCCATGGCGATGTGAGCTGCCATGCTCTTTCCTAGACTCCAAGTTGGTGCATCGAAAGAAAACTCTATGGGCTTAGTGACTGGCATGAACGCCCTTCCTGGAACTTGAACTTGAATCATCCAGCGCTCTTCTTCAGGTAAAGTGGCGTTGTAGGTTCCGGTGAAGCTTGGTACTCATATGTAAAGGTATCTAGTGACTTCCTTCAAGTGACGTCCAAAAGGTGTATCGTCATCCGGTTGCATGAACTTGTTCTTTGCATCCGCCATCCTAAAGAGTAGAAAAGATGAGAGGACAAAAAAGAAGAGAATGAATAGTGATCTAGGTCTTTAGCTTAGTGGTCGTGTCCTACAGTCAGCGTGTGCTCTGGTACCATCTCTGTAGCGACCAGACCTCAAACAGTCTGATCTTTGTGCTCCGCTGTCATCCCTGGATCAGTAATGCTGGCACCACACAGTATTCGGAGGATTTATAACAGAGTTGCAATCACACACTTATTACATTGAGTGTCTCAAGAGAGAACTTATTACAATAAATATGGCTTAAGGCCATGTAATAACGATAACATCGGAAGGCTTGGAAGATAAGTGAGTCCATCAACTCCAACGGCATCACTGGGTATAGAACCACGACCTAAAAACTCCTTAATCGTCGTCTGAAAAGTCTGCAACATTAACATTGCAGCACGAAATGGGTCAGCACATGGAATATGCTGGCAAGGTAACACATAGAGAGTAATGGAATGAAACAACTATACTATATGCATATTTGGCTGGTGGAAAGCTCTACAGTTACAGTTTTGCGTAAAGCCATTTTTTCCCTACTACAAAGGAATAAATTTATTTAACTATCATGGTAGTTGTTAAACATTGAGAATGGTTGACGACATTCTCAATCCCAATTAAGCATCATCATTAAACAAAACCCAACAAAATTAATTTAGAGTAACATGTTGAGATTCACATGATAATCCAGGTACTAGATACTCAAGATGTCCATAACCGGGGACACGACTAATCATGATTAGTTTATTACACTCTGCAGAGGTTTGCGCACTTTTCCCCACAAGACTCGATCGCCTCCATTTGGTTTCTCGCACTACATGGTGTTTGAGAAGACGGATGACCGAGACATAGTCTTTCAGAAGTGCGAGCACCTTACGATGGATAGACCGTTACACCTACTTTCCCCTACATCTGCTAGTCTACCCTGTAAGAGTTCACACGACTTATTCAACTATGCCAGAGCCCATAATGGCTTGTGGCTGCACATGAAAGTTTCTAGTATGAATAATCCCATGACCCCTTTGAGCCTGGGTGGCGGTCCAAAAGAAACAGGCAATCCTGGAATACCCAGGTACCTCAATCCACCCAGATGTGTGTTTAAGTTGCCACCTTATATAAACCATTAATAAACAAACTCACATCTGTCATGAATATCACTCACCCAATCCACGTCTACTAGCATAGCAAAGCATAATGGCAAACGTAGAAGTAACTCCCAAAGGTTTGATAATAAAACAGGTAATAGGTACTATCTCAACTACTTCCCATCCCACAATTTAATTAGATCCTAATCATGCAATGTGTGAGGATTGTTCTAATGCAATAAAACTGGGTAGTAGAAAAGGTATGATCAAAGTGTTACTTGCCTTGCTGATGATCTGCGAAACCCAGAGATTCGAAGTAACAGGCAGCGCACTCCGGGTATTCTATCACAGACAAACAAATAAGCATACAATAAGTACTCATCTAATGCACAGGTAAAAGTCAAATAAGAGATCTAACCAGAAAGTTCAACTTAAGAACTCCGGTTTGCAAAAAGAATCAAATCAAACGAAGCAACGAAAGTCAAACTGCGAAAGAAAACAACTTCGTTCTACTAATCTGGATCTAAGGCAATTTTTACAGTAGCAAAAACTTGTTTAAGTTGGTTAAATGGATAGAGGGTTTCAAGACGAAACTCCAGGCGCTTGAATCGCCTGATTCCGATAAACGAGCGAAAAGTTATACTAAAACGAAAATCGGATCAGAAATCTCGATCAGAAAAATCGCGGATTTAATCCGAGAAAAAGAAAAATGACGAACGTTCGCTAGAACGAACGAATGGACGAACGCTCGCTATTTAAATAAATCGGAAAAACCAATCTATTTAAAAAAGCGAAACTAAAAAAAACCGACGAAAAACCGACGGAAAAACCGAACGGTTTTAAAAAAAAAATTAAAAAAACGGCGGCGCGGATTTCGAGGCGAGGCGAACCTCGGGCGGCGGGTCGGCGGCGGCGGTGTCCGGCTCCGACGACGGCGCGGCGTGCGGCGGCGGCGCGAGCGGGCGGCGGCGGCTAGTGCTGGGGCTAGGGTTCGGCCCGGGGTGGGCCGGCTTATAAAGCCTAGTCGGGCCGGAGTCCTAGTCGGACACGGCCCGTATGTCAGTTCGTTTTTTTAAATAATTACGTGCAGAAGAAAAAAAATAAAAAGAAATACTAAACGGACTCCAAAAATCCCGAAATAAATTTTACCGGGCTTCTGAAATCAAGCTGCACAAGGTGAACATTTATTTGGGGCCTAAATGAAATTTTGAAAAACGCACATTTTTCCTAAATTCAAATAAAATAATGAAAAACTCCGAAATAAAATCTTATTTGATTTTATTATTAAATCCTCAATATTTCTTTATTTTGAGAAAGTCATTTTATTCCCTCTCTCATATTTTTGTAATAGAAATAATTGATGATAAAATAATTTAAATCAAATGATCCTATTCTCAATATTTGAGAAAACTCATATATGAAAATAAAGAATTTCCCAACTCTCTCCGTGGGTCCTTGAGTTGAGTAGAAATTTCTAGGATCAAACCAACGGCAAAATAAAATATGATATGCAATGATGATGTAATGTATAACATTCCAAATTGAAAATTTGTGATGTTACAATTACGTACCACTCTGAAGTAGTATGCATCCTTGTCTACCTATGAGGTTTGGTAGTGACTTGATCCGAAGTTTCATGATCACTGTCATAAGCTTCCAGTTCAATTGGTGTAGGTGCCATAGGAACAACTTCTTGTGCCCTGCTACACACTAGTTGAAGTGACGGTTCAATAACCTCATCAAGTCTCCACCATCCTCCCACTCAATTCTTTCGAGAGAAACTTTTCCTCGAGAAAGGACCCATTTCTAGAAACAATCACTTTTGCTTCCGGATCTGAAATAGGAGGTATACCCAACTATTTTTGGGTATTCTATGAAGATGCATTTATCCGCTTTGGGTTCGAGCTTATCACCCTGAAACTTTTTCACATAAGCATCGCAGCCCCAAACTTTTAAGAAACGACAACTTAGGTTTCTCTAAACCATAGTTCATACGGTGTCGTCTCAACGAAATTGTGTGGTGCCCTATTTAAAGTGAATGTGGTTGTATTTAATGCCTAACCCATAAATGATAGTGGTAATTCGATAAGAGACATCATGGTATGCACCATATCCAATAGGGTGCAATTATGATGTTCGGACACACCATCACACTATGGTGTTCCAGGCGATATTAGTTGTGAAACAATTTCCACAATGTCTTAATTGTGTACCAAACTCGTAACTCAGATATTCATCTCTATGATCATATCATAGACATTTTATCCTCTTGTCATGATGATCTTCAACTTCACTCTAAAATTACTTAAACCCTTCAATAATTCAGACTTGTGTTTCATCAAGTAAATATACTCAGCATCTACTCAAATCATCTGTGAAGTAAGAACATAACGATATCCACTGCGTGCCTCAGCACTCATTGGACTGCACACATCAAAATGTATTACTTCCAACAAGTTGCTTTCTTGTTCCATCTTACTGAAAATGAGGTCTTTCGGTCATCTTGCCCATGTGGTATGATTTGCATGTCTCAAGTGATTCAAAAACAAGTGAGTCCAAAGATCCATCTGTATGGAGTTTCTTCATGCATATCTACCAATAGACATGGTTCACATGTCTCAATCTTTTCAAAACGAGTGAGGCCAAAGATACATCAACATGGAGCTTCTTCATGCGTTTTATACCAACATGACTCAAATGGCAGTGCCACAAGTATGTGGTACTATCATTACTATCTTATATCTTTTGGCATGAACATGTGTATCACTACGATCGAGATTCAATAAACCATTCATTTTTTCGGTGCAAGAGCATTGAAGGTATTATTCAAATAAACAGAGTAACCATTATTCTCCTTAAATGAATAACCGTATTGCGATAAACATAATCCAATCATGTCTATGCTCAATGCAAACACCAAATAACAATTATTTAGGTTTAACACCAATCTCGATGGTAGAGGGAGCGTGCGATGTTTGATCACATCAACCTTGGAAACACTTCCAATATATCGTCATCTCACCTTTAGCTAGTCTCCATAGCCTTTTATTTCGAGTTACTAACACTTAGAAACCGAACCGGTATTTATTACCCTGGTGCTACTAGGAGTACTAGTAAAGTACACAATAATATAATGTATATTCAAAATACTTCTGTCGACCTTGCCAGCCTTCTCATCTACCAAGTATGTAGGGTAGTTCTGCTTCAGTGACCGTTCCCCTCATTACAGAAGCACTTAGTCTCGGGTTTGGGTTCAACCTTGGGTTTCTTCACCAGAGCAGCAACTGATTTGCCGTTTCATGAAGTACCCCTTCTTTCCCTTGCCCTTCTTGAAACTAGTGGTTTAACCATCAACAATTGATGCTCCTACTTGATTTCTACTTTCGCGGTGTCAAACATCGCGAGTTGCTCAAGGATAATCATGTCTATCCCTGATATGTTATAGTTCATCACGAAGCTGCAATAGCTTGGTGGCAGTGACTATGGAGAACCATCACTATCTCATCTGGAAGATTAACTCCCACTCGATTCAAGCAATTGAAGTACTCAGACAATCTGAGCACATGCTCAACGATTGAGCTTTTCTCCCTTAGTTTGCAGGCTTAAGAAACTTGTCAGAGGTCTCATACCTCTTGACGTGGGCACTAGTCTGAAATCCCAATTTCAGCCTTTGGAACATCTCATATGTTCTGTGACGTTCCAAAAAAACGTCTTTGGTGCCACAATTCTAAACCGTTAGCATTACGCACTGAACTATCACGTAGTCATCAAAACGTGTATGTCAGATGTTTCCCAACATCTACAGACGACGCTCGAGGTTCAGCACACCGAGCGGTGCATTAAGGACATAAGCCTTCTGCGCAGCAATGAGGATAATCCTCAGTTGACGGACCCAGTCCGCATAATTTCTACTATCAACTTTCAACTAAATTTTCTCTAGGAAGATATCTTAAACAGTAGAACTAAAGTGTAAGCTACGTTCATTTGATTATTTAATGAACTCCCACTTAGATAGACATCCCTCTAGTCATCTAAGTGATACATGATCCGAGTCAACTAGGCCGTGTCCGATCATCACATGAGACGGACTATTCATCATCGGTGAACATCTTCATGTTGATCATATCCACTATACGACTCATGTTCGACCTTTCGGTCTTCCGTGTTCCGAGGCCATGTCTGTACATGCTAGGCTCGTCAAGTTAACCTAAGTGTATTGCGTGTGTAAATCTGACTTACACCCGTTGTATGCGAACGTTAGAACCTATCACACCCAATCATCACATGGTGCTTCGGAACAACGGACCTTAGCGACGGTGCACAGTTAGGGGGAACACAATTCTTGATATTTTAATGAGGGATCATCTTATTTATGCTACCGCCGTTCTAAGCAAATAAGATGTAAAAACATGACAAACATCACATGCAAATCATAAAGTGACATGATATGGCCAATATCATCTTGCGCCTTTGATCTCCATCTTCGAGGCGCGGCATGAACACCATCGTCACCAGCATGACACCATCATCTCCATCATCATGATCTCCATCATCGTGTCTTCATGAAGTTGCCTCGCCAACTATTACTTCTACTAATATGGCTAACGGTTAGCAATAAAGTAAAGTAGTTACATGGCGTTTTCATTGACACGCAGGTCATAAATAAATTAAGACAACTCCTATGGCTCCTGCCGGTTGTCATACTCATCGACATGCAAGTCGTGATTCCTATTACAAGAACATGATCAATCTCATACATCACATATATCATTCATCACATCCTTTTGGCCATACCACATCACAAAGCAAACCCTGCAAAAACAAGTTAGACGTCCTCTAACTGTTGTTGCATGTTTTACGTGGCTGCTATGGGTTTCTAGCAAGAACGTTTCTTACCTACGCAAAACCACAATGGTGATATGCTAATTGCTATTTACCCTTCATAAGGACCCTTTTCATCGAATCCGATCCGACTAAAGTGGGAGAGACAGACACCCGCCAGCCACCTTATGCATCAAGTGCATGTCAGTCGGTGGAACCAGTCTCACGTAAGCGTACGTGTAAGGTCGGTCCGGGCCGCTTCATCCCACAATGCCGCCGGATCAAGATAAGACTAGTAATGGTAAGCAAATTGAACAAATCATCGCCCACAACTGCTTTGTGTTCTACTCGTGGATAGAATCTACGCATAGACCTAGCTCATGATGCCACTGTTGGGGATCGTAGCAATAATTCAAAAAAATTCCTACGTGTCACCAAGATCAATCTAGGAGATACTAGCAACGAGAGAGAGGGAGTGCATCTTCATACCCTTGAAGATCGCTAAGCGGAAGCATTACAAGAACGCGGTTGGAGGAGTCGTACACGTAGCGATTCAGATCGTGGCCGAATCCGATCTAAGCACCGAACAACGGTGCCTCCGCGTTCAACACACATGCAGCCAATGACGTCTCCCGCGCCTTAATCCAGCAAGGAGGAGGGAGAGGTTGAGGAAGAAGCTCCAACAGTAGCACGACGGCGTGGTGGTGATGGAGTGGCAGTTCTTCGGCAGGGCTTCGCCAAGCTCATGCGGAGGAGGAGAGGTGTTGGGGAGGGGAGGGGCTGCACCTTGGATGTCGTGTTGCAGCCCTCCCCTTGCCCCTCTATTTATAGGGAGAAGGGGGAAGGGGGCCGGCCCCTCTAGATGAGATCTAGAGGGGGGGCAAGGGGGAGGGGGCTTGCCCCCCCAAGCAAGGGAGGCGCCCCCTTTAGGGTTCCCCCCAAACCCTAGGCGCATGGGCCCTAGCGGGATGGCGCCTAGCCCACTAGGGCCTGGTTCCCTTCCACCTACAGCCCATAAGGCCCTCCGGGACAGGTGGACCCACCCGGTGGACCCCGGAACCCCTCCGGTGGTCCCGGTACAATACCGGTATACCCCCGAATATTTCCGGTGACCGTATGATGACTTCCCATATATAAATCTTCACCTCCGTACTATGCCGGAACTCCTCGTGACGTCCGGGATCTCATCTGGGACTCCGAACAACATTTGATAATCACATACAGGTCTTCCTAATAACCCTAGCGTCATCGAACCTTAAGTGTGTAGACCCTACGGGTTCGGGAACCATGCAGACATGACCGAGACAACTCTCCGGCCAATAACCAACAATGGGATCTGGATACCCATGTTGGCTCCCACATGTTCCACGATGATCTCATCGGATGAACCACGATGTCGAGGATTCAAGTAATCCCGTATACAATTCCCTTTGTCAATCGGTACGTTACTTGCCCGAGATTTGATCATCGGTATCCCAATGCCTCGTTCAATCTCGTTACCGGCAAGTCACTTTACTCATTCCGTAATGCATGATCCCATGACCAACTACTTAGTCACAATGAGCTCATTATGATGATGCATTACCGAGTGGGCCCAGAGATACCTCTCCGTCATACGGAGTGACAAATCCCAGTCTCGATTCGTGCCAACCCAACAGACACTTTCGGAGATACCTGTAGTGCACCTTTATAGTCACCTAGTTACGTTGTGACGTTTGGTGCACCCAAAGCATTCCTACAGTATCCGGGAGTTGCACAATCTCATGGTCTAAGGAAATGATACTTGACATTAGAAAAGCTTTAGCAAACGAACTACACGATCTTGTGCTACGCTTAAGATTGGGTCTTGTCCATCACATCATTCTCCTAATGATATGATCCCGTTATCAATGACATCCAATGTCCATGGTCAGGAAACCATGACCATCTATTGATCAACGAGCTAGTCAACTAGAGGCTTACTAGGGACATGTTGTGGTCTATGTATTCACACATGTATTACGGTTTCCGGTTAATACAATTATAGCATGAACAATAGACAATTATCATGAACAAGGAAATACAATATTAACCATTTTATTATTGCCTCTAGGGCATATTTCCAACAGTCTCCCACTTGCACTAGAGTCAATAATCTAGTTCACATCACTATGTGATTGTAATGAATCCAACACCCATGGGGTTTGTTCATATCTTGCTTGTGAGAGAGGTTTATTAGTCAATGGGTGAACTATTGAGTAGTCATCAGCTTTGCTCTGCTAGATGTTCTTAGCATCGTCAGTTGCATCAGCAGCATGCCTGGCACTCAGCGGTGCTTCCAGGACGTAATTCTTCTGTGCAGCAATGAGGATAATCCTGAACTTATGGACCTAGTCTGTGTAATTGCTACCATCATCTTTCAACTTTGCTTTCTCAAGGAATGCATTAAAATTCAACGGAACAACATCACGGGCTATCTATCTACAATCAAACATAGACAAGCAAGATACTATCAGGTACTAAGTTCATGATAAATTTAAGTTCAATTAATCATATTACTTAAGAACTCCCACTTAGAAAGACATCCCTCTAATCCTCTAAGTGATCACGTGATCCAAATCAACTAAACCATAACCGATCATCACGTGAAATGGAGTAGCTTTCAATGGTGAACATCACTATGTTGATCATATCTACTATATGATTCATGCTCGACCTTTCGGTCTCAGTGTTTCGAGGCCATATCTGCATATGCTAGGCTTGTCAAGTTTAACCTGAGTATTCTGCGTGTGGAAAACTGGCTTGCACCCGTTGTAGATGGACGTAGAGCTTATCACACCCGATCATCACGTGTGTTTGGGCACGACGAACTTTGGCAATGGTGCATACTCAGGGAGAACACTTTTATCTTGAAATTTAGTGAGAGATCATCTTATAATGCTACCGTCAATCAAAGCAAGATAAGATGCTTAAAAGATAAACATCACATGCAATCAATATAAGTGATATGATATGGCCATCATCATCTTGTGCTTGTGATCTCCATCTCCGAAGCACCTCCATGATCACCATCGTCACCGGTGCAACACCTTGATCTCCATCGTAGCATCATTGTCGTCTCGCGAATCTTATGCTTCTACGACTATCGCTACCGCTTAGTGATAAAGTAAAGCATTACAGGGCGATTGCATTGCATACAATAAAGCGACAACCATATGGCTCCTGCCAGTTGCCGATAACTCGGTTACAAAACATGATCATCTCATACAATAAAATATAGCATCACTTCTTGACCATATCACATCACAACATGCCCTGCAAAAACAAGTTAGACGTCCTCTACTTTGTTGTTGCAAGTTTTACGTGGCTGCTACGGGCTTAGCAAGAACCGTTCTTACCTACGCATCAAAACCACAACGATAGTTTGTCAAGTTGGTGCTGTTTTAACCTTCGCCAGCCACCTGTGTATAAAGCACGTCTGTAGAACCAGTCTCGCGTAAGCGTACGCGTAATGTCGGTCTGGGCCGCTTCATCCAACAATACCGCCGAACCAAAGTATGACATGCTGGTAAGCAGTATGACTTATATCGCCCACAACTCACTTGTGTTCTACTCGTGCATATAACATCAACGCATAAAACCTGGCTCTGATACCACTATTGGGGAACGTAGTAATTTCAAAATTTTCCTACGCACACGCAAGATCATGGTGATGCATAGCAACGAGAGGGGAGAGTCACTACAAAAAAATACACTTCCGTGATGATACGTGTTTGTCACAGTAGGTCGCTTTTTTGTCATGCATGTACATCCATGACAAATTTATGACAGAATCAAGATAGTCATACCTGTGATGTCGTAGAAGTGTTCCATGACATTACCAAAATTATCATCACGGAAGTGTCCACTTCCATGACGATAAATCGCGCGTCACAGAAGTGCTTTCATCAAGGGTGACCGACACGTGGCATCCACCGTAACGGAACACCGTTAAGCTATCGGGTCGGGTTTTGGATCCGATAACGCGTTAACAGCCCCGACCAATGGGGATTTTCCACGTGTAAAATCATCATTGGCTGGAGGAAACACATGTCGGCTCACCGTTGGAACAGATGTCAACCACTCATTGGACGGAAGGCGCCTATGATACGTCGACACGTGGCACGGCCCAACAGAGGCCCATTCCTATGAAAAGGCCGGCCCGTTTGACTTGGTCAAAAGCTGGCGGGCCAGCCCATGGAAAGCGTGTTAACGGCCTGTTCGAATATAGCCCATTTACATCCCGCTAACCCAAGGCCCGTTACACCCTATCCGAATTAGGCCCAGTAGTGTCATCTGGGCAATCCAATATGATTCCAGCCCATTTTCACTTCTGGCCCATGTATGGCCCATGACGTCTTTCGACCCATATGAGGCCCTATGTAACTCTTGGCCTACTAATGGCCCATGGTGAAACTGGGCTGTAATGAACAGTGTATCACTTTACACCCATTAACGACCCGTGGTGAAACTGGCCCGTAATGAACAGTGTATCACTTTATACCCATTAACGGCCCGTTATTCCGTTGGCCGTTTCCAGCCCATGTTATCTTTCGGCCTTCTCAGAGCCCATTTATTCTTGGGCTCATTTCCAGCATTCGTTTACTTATGGCCCGTTACTATCATTTTCTGCTTGTGGGCCAAATTCAGCCCGTAGTTACAGTCGGCCCGTTTGTGGTCCGTTAATACGTTGGGCCGATTTCATAGTGTCATCAAATACGACCTATTAACGATGGCCCGTTATGGTCGGCCCATGAACGAACGATTCCAACTCTAGCCCGTTTACGACCATAATGCGGTCTGTTTGGCCCATGTTTGCCCAATCGATTATACGGCCTGTATAAGGCCCATTGATAATACGGCCCGCAGAAGGCCCATTGTTTCTACGGCCCGTAGAAGGCCCATTGTTTCTACGACCCGTAGATGGCCCACTGTTTCTACGGCCAGTAGGAGGCCCAGTGTCACTACAGTAAATATTAGCCCATGGTTATTGTGTCCTAGTTTTAAAAAATAGGTTATTGCAGCCACTAGCTAACCACGGAAAAAGAACTGCAATGACTACAAGCAAACAAATAAACAAGACAACAAGGAAATAAATAAGAAAGCAACTAACACTAGGCTATCACAGCTATTACACATATTACATCCACTGGGCATCAAAGTTCACCACCAGTGCAAATATAGGGAACAAAGCAGCATATCATATACACTGGTTGTCAAAGTTGGCGACCAACGCAAATAAACGCCGCAGTAAAACAAATCCAGAACTGAAACCACTTCAGAAGATCTCAAGAAACAATATCCTGGGTACCCATAATGCTGGCAAGATGCTTAGCAAGCTTATTAACTTTCTCTTGTTTGGCGCTTAAATCCTCCAGCGCTTGCTGTTGCACCAGAAAATATGCATCTAAATTCTGCAGGGACTTCCTCGGTCCTTCAGCTTCCTGTCGCAGCACATTTGATCGATGTCTTTCAACCTGAAGTCGAAACTCAAGAAGACGAACTGATTCAGGCAGCGAGTTCGAAGAGCTTGTGCCAGCAGTAGTGGCCAGTAACTCGAACACTACATCAAGACAGGACTTTTGGGTTCCCTCACTGTCGTCAAGATAGTTTTTATCAGCTTTCTTGGAGACCAATAGGGATGTCTCACTATCTTGAACCTTATCTGCATTACTTCCTTTACCATTGGATAATGCGGTACTGTTCTCCAATATTTTGTCCGCATTCTAAAAGAGAAACAAGCAGACACATCACATGTTTACCATATTGTATATGAAACTCATTTTGGTAAATGAGTTCAGTAGTAAAGTGGACATGATGACAGCATGAAACAAACATATATCTATGTACCATGGTCACTTTATGGTCTATACCATTCTAGTTTTTGTTGCCAAATCAAGATAGAGACACAGTTCAAATAATATTTGTTCAAGACAAAGCAGAATAGACAGAATATAAGTGTGGGTAACTATAGAGCAATAACAACACTTGTAATGTGCATGACATGAGAACATAACTGTTTATTCAATTGAAACTGAAATCAACATAGAGCAGGTTACAACAGCAAACCAGTTAAAGAAACAGGTTTAAAACATACCTGTTGCGCCATTGGAGTTTCAATTCCATCCTTCAAATTTGAAAATAGTTGGTATGAGTAAATACATTCATGCAAGAGCAAAGAAGTATGAACCATAGCTACATAACCTGACCTAAGAACAAATCTTCTTCTCCTTTAAGCGTTGAGTTGGGATTCGGAGTGGTGGTCCTCATGCTTTGGGCACTGCAGTTCCCTTACTAACTGCTCGTGTTTGGGTGCTCTATGGTGGAGACGGTGCTGTGTCAACTGGAACTAGTTTACTATCTGCCGGGGTTGGGGTTAGAAGGGGTGTAGCTGGTTCTCTGTCCAACTGGGTAGGGGTACAATCTGCGAGAGTCTGGGTTATGTGTGGTGGATCTGGTCCTTGGGCAAGTACAACCGTGGTTCTATCTGCATCAACTGGTAGCACTATCTTTTCTGAAGACTGTGTTGTTACTCCCTTAGATACTGCCATCACGCTCTCCAATTCAAATGGCTGATAAACAAGAAAAGTAATTGAAAGTATAGACATTGTATGATAGACAGGTGCAATGGATAGTGGGGAATAAAATAGGGCTTGAAATAATTCATATTTATGTTGTCTAACCAAACAGGATAGCATGACACAATTTCACATATATGATGGCTAACTAAACAGGATAGCATGACACAATTTCACATTATGATGGCTAACTAAAAAAGATGGAAAGACATAGTTCAAAATATGAGACTATGTAAACAGGATGACATGACATAACTATATAATGTGTTTATTAAATAGGTTGGCATGCCATAATTCACATACATTCACAGATAGAATGCCATAATTCAAAATATGATGACTGTAAACACTAAACAAGATGAGATGATATAACTATATGATGTCTTTATTAAATGGGTTGCCATGCCATAATTCAGATAGATGATGTGTATGTACTATGTAAACATGATGGCATGATAGAATTCAAATATATGATTTATATAGTAAGCAAGTAAGCAGATGGCAATCCATATATGATGTAAAAACTAAGCAATGCAAGACAACATGCATGACATGGGTAATATAACCCTGCCAAGTTTGAGCATAGACCTCAGGGGGAAAATATGACTGGTCATCAGTCTCTGAATCCTCCTCTGAGGAGCTCTCTGTAACCAACAAGATGTTTGCTTGAGCAGGTAGCATTGTCTGCTCTGAATACCTTGTTTTCATTCCAGATACTTCCATCACCGCTTCAAATGGCGGATGCACAGGAAGAGTAGTTGAATATACAAACATTGTCGCCAAATGGAACACATAATACAAAAAAATGATAGCATGATATAATTCACATACATGATGATTGGCTAAACAGCATGGCATTGCATAATTCACATATATAATGCCTTTGCAACAGGATAGCATTGTATAATTCACATATATAATGTCTTGCAACAAGATGGCAATGCATAATTCACATATATGGTAATTAGACACTGAACAGGTGGCATTCACACATAGCATGTCTAAACTAATCAAATGACATAGCAATGCGAGACACCATATGCACGATATGAGCAACATAACCCTGCCAAGTTAGAGCATACACCTCGGGGGGGGGGGATAGGACTGGTCATCTGTCTCTGAATCCTCCTCTGAGGAGCTATCCGTAACCAGCGAGATATGCGCTTCGTCAGATAGCATAGTCTGCTCTGAAGACCTTGTTTTCACTCCAGAATTTGCCATCACCGTGTCAAATGGCTGATGCACACGAAAAGCAGTTGAATGTAATAACATTGTTGACAAATGTAATATGTAACAAAAAAAGGATGGCCTGATATAATTTACATATAAGATGACTGGCTAAGCAAGATGGCATTGCAAAATTCACATATATGATGCCTGGCTAAACAAGATGGCGTTGCATAATTCACATAAACGATGAATAAACTAAACAGATGGCATTCGCACAAAGGATGTCTAAACTAAGCAGATGACATATTTGATGTATAAAGTAAGCAATGCAAGACACCATATGCATGATATAACCAACATCAGCATGCCAAGTTAGAGCGAAGACCTCAGGGGTAAATAGGAGTTGTCTTCTCCTTCTGAATCCCCCTCAGAACAGATATCTTCCTCTCGATTACAATCCAAAATGCATGGAGGGGGGCTGCCTTTGCGCCTACCATGGAGCGACGTCTGCATGAAATTTTATTGCCACACAAGGCTCGTCTCTTTTGCTCTACATGTTTAGTTCCATTGTTTACAATAACTGTCATGCATAGGAATAAAACATAGTGAGATTATGTAAGGAGTGCATGCAGAAATCCAGAGTGATGGTAGCAACCTGTGGATAGACCCAAAACCAATAATAGCAGGCAGATAATGGCTTCAGTTCAAAAATACAGATAATGGCTTCTTTACTGTTTGTTTCCCACCCAACATGAAACTCATAGTAGACACCGGAGATTAACCAGATAGTAGATAGATACTATTGATAGCGGCCCCGACATGTACCCCACAACCATTTAAAAACTCAAGTTTGACCATTAGTTTGGAGCTGACTCGGAGTCTAATCGGTGAACAGGACGATAAAGTAGCATGTAATATTAAGCGATGCATAACGTAAGCAGACACGAAAGAGTGCGGCCTCTCTTGCGGACCCGTGTAGTCCTCGAGGTCATCTGCTTGGTTGATGATGGTAGTGCAGTTTTCATGGATGCCAGCGGCGGGGAAGAAGATCTGAGGCGGCGAAAGACAGTCTGGAGGCCGGATCCCTGCTGCACTGGACCCTTCTGTCGTTGGAGCAGCTGAGCTGGGGTGGACGACGGCGCAGCAGGAGCGGGACAAACCACACAAGGTTTTCTTTGACAACTATCTGTAAGAGAAGTAATTCTGTAAGGGCTCGTTTGAATTGGAGGATTACAACAATGCAGGGATAGGAAATAGACAGGAATAGGATAGGAATGCACGTGCAAAATAGATAATTTAAAAACACAGGATTTCTGCCAATCTGGGTGTTTGATTCACAACAATTGGAAGATCACAGGATGCAAAGAAGCATGGTGAGATTAAGTCAAACCACAAGAAAATGTACGGTTATAATGCTATTATGCTACTATCTCTTAGTCTTGTGCTTCATGAATAGGAATTTGAAAAGGAGGACAAGTGAAAATTAAAATTCCTACGTTTTTTCTTTCAAGGAGACACTAAAGGAACAAATCCGTGTGCTCAGTGGACAATATATATAACATGTAGAGTAAAAAAGAGATGCAACAAGTGTACAACCTCTTTGGCGAAGCCATGTCGATCTCAGCGTGATTGGGTTGGCCGGTGAGGATGCTCCAGCTGACTTGGCTGTCGGAGGAGGGTAAGAAGATCTTAGGCGTCTGGAGATGGAGCCCGAGGTACTGCTCCACTGTGATGGAGGGTTTCATCGTTGGAGCAGCTCCGGTGAGTTGTACGATGCCAAGGTTGAAGCAGGACAAGAGAGACAACGAACAACGTTAACCTGAGTGGAATTCTAATAGCATCTCCAATACATGACGTAAAGTACATAACCACAAAGTGATAGATGTAAAATACATCAGCCGCTCATCTCTGAACTTAACTGTCGAAACTGAATTTAAATGTCGAAACTGAACTTAACTGTCGAAACTGAATTTTGCTGTCGAAACTGAATTTTGCTGTCGAAACTGGACGCACTAGCAAGGTGAGGCTACACATTGGTCGACTGACTTTTTCATCTCTGGTCAGTCGATTTTGCAGACGTTGGATATGAAATCAAGGGCCTGCGGTTCATCTTCAACCTCCACCCCCCTGAGCCGGCCAAACAGCAGCCCCCTGCTGCCCACAGTGCGCCGCCCTGCCCGCCCCAAAAACACTCCCCACCGCCGGTCCGCCGCCGCCCCGGCCATCCCTCTAGGCCCCCCCATGCCGAGCTTTTTCTCCGGCGATCCCCACGCCACCGCCCCGCCACCGCCGGTGACCATCGCCCCCATCCTGAACCCTAAGATAGATAGTGGGGTACCTCTCTGGCGAGCCCCCCCTCCCCGCTGCGGCTGGTTATTCCTTCACCCCGGCGGCATCGGAGTGAAGTGTAGCTAAATCGGAGCAGCATCGCAAGCAAGAGCAAGAGCGAGAGCAGCAACGCGAGCAAGAGCAATAGCAAGAGCAGACCAGGTAGGGGACCAAGAGCAGGAGCAGAGCAGCAGCGCGAGCGAGAGCTAAAGCAGCAGCAGGTCCTACTGATGTGGACATCGCCGCCGAGGGAGCAACGCCGTGGAGGAAGTGGCTGGCGACGCCGCCGTGGATGGAGCCGCGCCATGTCGGCTCGGGACCGAGCGTCGGCAGCACCGTGAGATCAAATCAAGAAGAAAATGCGATGATTAGTGTACAACCTCTTTGGTGGCGCCGATTAGGCCGCAGCTTCATTCGAGGAAATGGTGCAGGTGAAGATGGCGGTGTGGGAATGGAGGTGGCGCGAAAGACGAGGGGAACGTCGGGGCAGCTCCTTGGAGGTGGAGGACGGTGTGGCTGAACCAGCGGGACGATGAGATCGATGACGGATCCTCATCCGGTAAGGTGGATGAGGGACGTCGAGGTGTTGCTGTGGACGACGTTGTCGGGGAAGAGGCTTCGGCTAGGTGGTGGACGGAGCAGGCTGTGGGGTTTCGTCGCGGGTTTTCGCGGCCTCGGTGTATGAATGGGTGGGTGGATGGGATGGCAGTGGGGAACCATGGCTTAGAGACGCGCTTGTCCGAAATGTGGGGTAAGTTACGAAAGTACCCCCACCGATTTGAGGCGGTTCTTTCGGTTCAGGGGTACCATGGGCATTTCGCGTGTCGGGATTTCACAGGAGGTGGGAGTTTTCACGCGCGTTGTAATTTCGGAATAGCAAGGTGCGAGTTGAGATGGAGGGAGTTGTCGGAGCACAACGAGACAAAAATATATCTTAAATATTTCGGGCTAACAAGGCGCGGGTTGAAATTTCCGGACAAGCCTAACATGTACTGTACCAAATCAATGCGCCTTACAAATGTCATTCAAACCTTTGAATTCATGTTATGTTCAATTAAAATATTTCGCTACATGTATAATGCATGCAACCTACTACTCAAATGAACGTTTTAGTGCATTCCAAACGTATATACTACCGCTTCAATATGAACTAAATTTGAATTCGTTTCTCTATTTGAATAAGATCTACAGTAATGATTGTTGTGAAGTCAAAGCATTGGAATTCGTTTCTCTGTTTTAATAAGATCTACAATCATCATTATTTTCAAGTTAAACCATCGTTTGTGTATTATCTTCACAACACACCACATGATAAGTCTCGAGTTACATATGAACTATGTGTACTATATGAACTCGAACTAGATTTTTGAATCCACTTTATTTTGATTTCAAATCACATTACATTTCTAGCTCTAGCTAGATCTTCATAATCTAAACCATGTCTCATATGTATAATGTGTTTATCACATTATGTATGGTGCCCCGCCCCATACGCAAGTATTTAGATGTGAGTTGCAAACACCACACGTTACCACAAATTCAAATAAAATGTGAGAATGTTCGATATATAGTATTGTTTAGATTGTTCGATATTTAGTTGTAAGCTACAAACGCCACACATTATCACAAATTCAAATAAAATGTGAGATTGTTTGATGTATACTATGGTTTAGATTGTTCGGCATTTAGCTGTGAGTTGCAAACACCATGCATTATCACATTATGGTATAATATGTGCACAACACGTGTATCACCGCTATATTCATGCATGCAATGTTTAAAACACTATGATCTCCTATTCAAATATATGAATCCGCTTTCATATCCAATTATGATCTTTGTTAGTCTCTTACACCCACACAACCCTCTAACCTTTGTAGCTACCACTAACTTTCTCTCGTGCATGCACACGCCCTCCTCGCCCTCCCCCTCCCTCGGCATTCTATCCACCGGGCACATTCATTTTTTTCTTTAGGTCGTTCTCCCAGAGTCTCCATAACTCCTTTCTGACACACACCAATCGATAAACCTCTCTAGCGATGCCTGCCTACAACATACAAACACACCTTCAATCTCCTCCTTTATGTGTCCTTGCCTCGTGTCTCTCATACGGTCAGACACACATGTAAAATCTCGCCCCTCTTTTCATCGCTCTCTCACAACCGCACACTCCTCCCCCTATCTAGCTAGTAGTTGGGCCTTGTAAGTGCATCTAGTGCCACCCCTAGTTGGTTTTGGAGTATTGACGACAAACCTAGTTGAGGGACTAATGTGTTTGTGAGAATTGCAGGATAACACAGGTAGAAGTCCCTCATTGATTCGGTTTTACTACCAGAGATGACCCCTAAAAATGTATGAAGACATTGAAACCAAAGGTGGTATATGAAGATATTCACATTGAAGACTATGACAAAAGAAGACACGTTATGAAGCCTATGGAGCTCGAAGACTTAGATCTTTCATAGTTCTTTTTCTTTTGTGTTGAGTCATAGGAACCACCGTACTGTTAAGTGGGGTCCAGGAGAACCAGTCAGAATGACTGAAGTGATGCCTAAACCAAAAACCTATGTCTTCGAGTGAAGACAATGAGAGCGAATCTTGTCCAGAACCGGACAAGTCAGCTTTGCTTGTAGCCCAAGTAAAGTTTCCATGATAGTTTGAAATCTGACCGTTGAGACACGTGTCAGTTCCTTAGTGACCCAGGGTCATTTCGGACAAATCAGGTCGGGTTGCCAAGTGGCTATAAATAGCCCACCCCCTACAACCATAAACGTGGGGGCTGCTCAGATTTCAGTGCACGGCTTTTGTCGTTTGAGAGCAACCCACCTCGAAGCCTTTGAGAGAAAATTCCTAGCGAGGAGAAAAGCCCTAACCACCCAGAGCCAGAGACATTGGGCATCACGTAAGCCTTCTTGTCTATGTGATCTGAAGACTTATTACACTTGAGGATTGTGCATCCCCAGACAGTTAGGCATCGCGTTCAAAGCATCCAAGAGACATTGTGGATTGCCAGTGAACGAAGTCTGTGAAGGTTTGGGAGTCTACCTTGAAGACTTACCAGAGTGATTGGGCGAGGACTAAGTGGCCTTAGCTCAAGGAGAATACGGTGAGGACTTGGTGTCCTGAGCTGCATGTTCAGGACTGGGTGTCCGGGACTGTGTGTCCTAAGGTTTAAATACCTAGCCGCTCCAACCAGACGTACAGTTGTCATAGCAACTGGAACTGGTCCAACACATCGTTGTCTTCAACGAGTCACTGGTTTCATCTTCACTTCCTTTTACTTACTGTTACTCATTGTGAAGCCAGTGCATGCTTGCTATACCTTTTTTCTTCACAATGTAACTGTATGATTTGTTTGGCTTCATAACTTCTTCCTACCTGATCCTTATTACACTGCAGCTACTTGTCATTGTGTTTTCACTCTATTGAATACTTGACCATGGCTTGCCTAGTGTAATCTAACTTCCGCTGCATAGTGATAGGCTTATCTCTACTGTTTGTCTTCATAACTTCCATGTTTTGAAGACTTTCATAAAAATCACCTATTCACCCCCCTCTAGTCGATATAACGCACTTTCAATTGGTATCAGAGCAAGGTGCTCCCTTGTTCTGTGTGATTCGGTTTAACCACCTGGAGTTTTAGCTATGTCGACTGCAGGGATAATCAAAGTCTCCGCTGCGTGCCCCGTCTTCGATGGAACTGAATATCCCTACTGGAAAAATAAGATGCGCATGCATCTTGAAGCCATTGACGTCGACCTATGGTATGTCGTCGAGAACGGCGTTCCCAAGGCTGGAGAAGGTGTCACTGCTGCAGATGTCAAGAAGTTCACTCAACTGGACTCTACTGCCAAAAATATCATTTGTGGTCATCTGACAAAAGGACAGTATGGCCGTGTGAGTGCCTTGAAGACATCCAAGCTGGTCTGGGACTGGCTCTCCAAGGTCAATGAAGGCATCTCAACCCAGAGAGATCAGAGAATCAGTGTTCTTCGCAACCTCTTCAACTGCTTCAAGTGAAATGACAATGAGAATGTCCAGCACACATTTGACCGGCTCACTGACATCACAAATGAACTTCAAGCCCTCGGCGCCACTAAGATCACCAAACATGAAATCGTTAAGACGCTGCTGAGATCACTTGATAGTTCGTTTGACATCCTAGCCCTGATGATTCAAGAACGTCCTGATTTCAAGACACTCGATCCGTCTGACATACTTGAGAGGCTCAACACACATGAGTTCCAGCTTTCTGAGAAAAGAGATATCTACGGTCCAAACTATGGGCGAACTCGTGCCTTGAAGGCAAAAGCTGTTTCCTCATCTGAAGAAGAATCTGACAGCAGTTCTGATGATCCTGAAGACATTGGAAGGGAACTTGCAATGCTAGTGAAGAAGTTCCAAAAACTCACCAAGAAGAAAGGCTTCAGAAAATCTTCACGATCAAGCTCAAGGAATGATGAAGCTTCTGCTCATGACTACAAGAAGAAAACATGTCACAAGTGCAAGAAAACTAGACACTTCATCTCTGAGTGTCCACAGTGGGACAATGAGAACAGAAGGAAGAAGAAGAGCAAGGAATATGATTCTGACGACAAGAAGAAGAAGAAATACTCAAAGTCTTCTTCCAAGTCTTCCTCAAAGTCTTCATCACACAAGAAGAGCTCATCTGGCAAGGCACGTGCGTTTGTTGGCAAGGAAATGGATTCAGAGGAGGAGTCCGCTTCTGAGGAGGCAGAGGTGGAATCTGAGGAGTCTGATTCTGGCATTGCGAGTCTGGCTACAGCATACGTCGCCAAGTCCATCTTCAACACTGAAGACAATGACTTCATCACCGACACTGATGCAAATGACAAGAACGACTCCACTCCTACCTACTGCTTCATGGCACGCGGTGCCAAGGTAAACACACGCACTACTCGCTATCAAACATCTAGTGACGATGACTCTGACTGTGATTCAAAACCCAGCTACAAAACACTTGCTAAAATTGCAACTGAACAACAGAAAGCTATGGAACATATTCAAAAACTATTAGACAGAAGCGATGATCTGTTGGGTGCTGAAATGACTCGATCTGAATCCTTAATTGAAGACATAAAAAATCTTCACGTTAAGTATCAGGAACTTGAAGATCGTCTTGATACTCTCTCAACAACTCATGAAAAGCTTTCCTATGATTATCTTCAAAGGAAGCAAGAACTTGAGAAATTGAGAGCGGCTCATGAAGATCTTCAAAAGGAAAACGAATCACTTCGCGCCGAACAGATCAGTTCCGCTCAGGAAGGATTTGAACCACCATGTCTTAAATGCATTGAGCGTGATAATGCTACTTCTGTTGCTGAATGTTCCACTGCTACTGCTGTTGTAATATCTTCAACTGTTGATGTGGTAACTAACCCCTCTACTGAGGATACCACTGCTATTGCTGATGAGAATGCTAGGTTGAAGACATTGCTTGAAACAGGAATGTACAAAAGTCTTAAAGGACATCAGACATTATGTGATGTCCTCAAGAAGCAGATTCTGAACCGAAACCCTAGGAAAGAGGGTGTTGGGTTCGTAAGGAAAATAAATGCAGACGGCTCTTACTGGAAACCTGAGCAGTACTCCAAAACCACATGGGTTGCTGCAAAGGAACCTTCAGCAGATCCATCCAATTTATCTGCCTTCACATGTTCTAACCCCATTATTATTGATGAATCCTTTGATGCAAACTATAAACTATTTAAGAATCAGAATGGTGAAGCGTTTGCCAGGTACATTGGTACTAACTGCAGGAATGGACCGCCTATGAAGAAGATCTGGGTTCCGAAAAAGTGTTTGGAAAATCTTCCTGTGAATGTCTTCATGACACCTCACTTGAAGAAGACAAACCTCCGACCAAAGGCTTCATATGGTCCAAAGGCTTCATACAAACAGAGGACTCACCTGAGTCACACTAACGCAAATGTTTTGCAGGGAAACCATACTCAGGCATATGAATATGAGAGCGGTTCATCGAACCGTCATGTTCATATGACCAAAAATTATTCTGCTTATTCCTATGAGTATTATTGTCCACCTGCAAGACTGTTTGCTAAGGCTTCAAAGCCAAAATTCTCAGATGCTGCACTTAGACTTATTACTTCTAAGCCACCCTTGAAGATGTGGGTGGTTAAGAAAGCTTAACTCTCTTTTGCAGGGAAAGGTTTCCAGCAGAAAAACAAAATCTTCTGACACTATTGCTGGGGACCTTACAAATCTTGTAGGGCGCAAGATCAAATGCCCGAATGGTCTTACTATGTACTTCGTTCCTGAATCGCATGCTACTCTCCCTATTAGTCCTAATCTGGATCTAAGTTTTCATAAGCCACTGGTTCGTCAAATGTTTTTGCTTCACAATTCTCTTCGTGAAGCCTATCCCCCTAACTGCACTGTAGGGTACAACACCAGCGTCTTCAAAGTCTTCAGAATGGATTATTGACAGTGGATGTACAAATCACATGACTGGCAAAAGAAGCCTTCTTATGGACTCAACCTTACGTCCATCCGACAAGAGCCACATCACATTTGCTGACACTGGTAAAAGTAAGGTATTGGGTCTAGGTAGAGTTGCAATCTCAAAGGATCAACACATAGATAAAGTCATGCTTGTTGAATCCCTTGGCTTCAACTTAATGTCTGTCTCAATGCTTTGCGATTTGAACATGATCGTAACGTTTGGCAAATATCGTTGCCTAGTACTAATGGAATCTGACAAGTCTCTAGTGTTTGAAGGGTATCGAAAAGATGATCTGTACGTGGTAGATTTCTCAGCAGGGCCACAACTTGCAGTATGTCTTCTAGCAAAAGCTTCAGAATGCTGGCTTTGGCATCGGAGGCTTGGGCATGCTGGCATGAGGAACCTCCACACCCTTGCGAAGAAGAAGCATGTCATAGGCATCGAGGGCGTCAATTTCAAGAAAGATCACTTATGCGGTGCCTGTGAAGCAGGGAAGATGACAAGGGCAAAACATCCTTTGAAGACAATCATGACTACTACTCAACCCTTCGAACTGCTTCACATGGATCTTTTCGGCCCCACTCACTACTCAACTTTTACTACTACTGCTTGCCTCTATGGCTTCGTCATTGTTGATGATTACTCTAGATATACTTGGGTGCACATAATCCTTTACAAGACCGAAGTGTAGGATGTCTTCAGACGCTTCGCCAATCATGCTATGAACAATTTTGGTGCCAAGATAAAGCACATCAGAAGTGACAATGGCACTGAATTCAAGAACACTAGCCTTGATACATATCTTGATACCTTGGGCATCACACATGAATTCTCAGCTCCGTACACGCCACAGCAGAATGGCGTCGTCGAACGCAAGAACAGAACACTCATTGAGATGGCCAGAACAATGCTAGATGAATACAAGACTCCAAGAAAATTCTGGACTGAAGCCATTGACACTGCATGCCATACAATCAATCGTGTTTATCTTCACAAGCTTCTGAACAAGACATCTTATGAACTCCTAACTGGCAAGAAGCCAAATGTCAGTTACTTCAGAGTATTTGGCGCAAGGTGCTGGATCAAGGACCCACACCACACCTCAAAGTTTGCACCAAAAGCACATGAGGGCTTTATGCTTGGATATGGAAAGGATTCGCACTCCTACAGAGTCTTCAATCTCTTTCATTACAAAGTGGTTGAAACAGTGGATGTGCGGTTCGATGAGACAAATGGTTCACAAAGAGAGCAACTGCCGAATGTGCTAGATGAGATTCCAGCTAGTGAATCAATCAAGCTAATGGGAACTGGAGAGATTATACCTTCTGAAGCTCATCCTGAAGAAGAACTTATCATCTCAGCACCTGATCAACACGAAGACAATGCTCAGACTGAAGACATTCCTCCCAACAACAACACAGATCAGCAAGAGCAAAGTCTTCACCCTGTACATCCTCGTGTTGCCAATGAAGTGCAGATTGACAGAATAATTGACAGCATCAATGCACCTGGTCCACTCACTCGTTCAAGGGCAACTCAGCTAGCAAATTTCTGTGGGCACTTCGCATTCGTCTCAATATCGGAACCCAAGAAAGTTGAAGAAGCCTTCATGGAACCTGAATGGATTCAAGCTATGCAAGAAGAGCTTCAACAGTTTGAGCTAAATAATGTATGGGAACTGGTTAAGCGTCCTGATCCACGGAAGCACAACATAATAGGCACCAAATGGATATACCGCAACAAACAAGATGAGCATGGTCAAGTTGTCAGAAACAAAGCTTGTCTCGTTGCTCAAGGATATACTCAAGTGGAAGGCATTGACTTCGATGAAACATTTGCTCCCGTGGCTAGGCTTGAAGCCATACGCATTCTGCTGGCCTATGCAAATCATCATAACATACTTCTATATCAAATGGATGTGAAAAGTGCCTTTCTCAATGGCAAGATTGAAGAAGAAGTGTATGTTGCACAACCGCCTGGCTTTGAAAATCCAAAACATCCTGACATGGTATACAAGCTCAACAAGGCACTGTATGGCCTCAAACAAGCCCCTAGGGCCTGGTATGACACACTCAAATATTTCCTGAAGAGCAAAGGCTTCATACCTGGTTCCCTAGATCCCACTCTTTTCACGAAGACATATGATGGTGAACTGTTTGTGTGCCAAATATATGTGGATGACATTATCTTCGGTTGCACAAATCAGAAGTACAGTGAAGAGTTTGGATATATGATGCAAGAACAATATCAGATGTCCATGATGGGGGAGCTGAAGTTCTTCCTTGGTCTTCAAATACGACAACAACGCAATGACATCTTCATATCTCAAGAGAAGTATCTCAAAGATTGCCTGAAGAAGTTCGGTATGCAGGACTGCAAAGGCTTCACAACACCAATGCCAGCCAAACATCATCTAGGTCCTGACAACAATGGTAAAGAGTTCGATCAAAAGGTATACCGCTCCATGATTGGTTCTTTGCTTTATTTATGTGCATCTAGGCCAGATATTATGCTTAGTGTTTGCATGTGTGCTCGATTTCAAGCGGCACCAAAGGAGTCGCATCACTTAGCTGTGAAGCGAATTCTTCGATATTTGGCTCACACCCCAACTCTAGGATTATGGTATCCAAAGGGCTCAGAGTTTGATTTGGTTGGATTTTCGGATGCTAATTATGCTGGTGACAAAGTTGATCGCAAGTCTACATCAGGCACATGTCACTTTCTGGGACGATCACTTGTATGTTGGTCTTCAAAGAAGAAGAACTGTGTATCTCTCTCCACTGCTGAATCTGAATACATTGCTGCTGGATCTTGCTGCGCTCAACTTCTGTGGATGAAGCAAACACTCAAGGATTATGGCATTCATCTGAAGCAAGTACCACTTTACTGCGACAATGAAAGTGCCATCAAGATTGCCAACAACCCAGTTCAACACTCGAAGACAAAGCACATTGAAATTCGTCATCACTTTCTCAGAGATCATGTTGTGAAGGAAGACATTGATATCATACACGTCAACACTGAAGAACAATTGGCAGATATCTTCACCAAGCCCTTGGATGAGAAGAGATTTTGCAAGTTACGGTGTGAGCTAAATATCCTGGAATCCTCAAATGTCCTATGATCAGGCACACATCCTAACACTTATGCATATGATGACTTAGATGTGCAACGCACAAAGTAAAGTATATCTTCAATCAATGAAGACATACATTCTAAGTGTGAATACATTAATGTGGAATTTGACTTCGGAGCGCCACGATAATTGTGCGCCGTGTCTGGGTCTAATACTTCCTATACGGTGGGTAACGGCACCACCAAACGTTCTATTTTGAAGTGTTTCACTCATGGCGTTACCTTGCAATATCTTCACATTTGGTTTGGCTTCGAACTCAACATGTCTTCATGATTATCTTCACTACGTTGATTATATAGATGTATACATACTAGTGTTCTTTCCTCTACAGCATTCAGTTATAGCTATGTCTTCTTGGTTGAATCCTTTGAACTAAGTGAATGTGATCGGACCTTAATCTCTCTATGCTTTCTATCTCAAATTCTATCTCTCCAAATCATATGCATTCTATTGAAACTGTCGAATGTCTTCACTGCGTCCTTGTCAGCAGAAGATATAGAGACAACCATAAAGTCCGTTTTCAATGCTCATTCCTCCACATAAAATCCGGAGAAGCAGGAACGACCACCCGACAATCCAGGCATGCGTGGGACGTGGAACAAACCCCAAACTTCCGCAAACAGGCCACGCGTTCCTCAGATGCGAATCGCCAGGGGCACCTGTGTAATAGCACAGTGCCGCCCCTGTGCCTATAAATTCACACTTACCGCGGTCATTATCTCCTTCTTCCACCCTCGCACGAACCCTAGCGCCACCGCTAGCTCTCGACGATCCCGGTGACGAAGCGCTTCGCTGCCGCAACCTCTCCGACGCCGTCCTCACGCCGACCGCGGACATCATTCTCTCCGCCGTCGCCGTAGGTGTCTTCCGTCGCCAAGTTAGGGCACGGAGGACTGAACTGCTCGGCATCATCTCCCACTTCCGTCTAGCAGTTCCAAGTGTGGTAAATAAAACTTCTTTTTACAGCCCCTTTTGATCTCATGGTTCTGTCACTTTCTACCATAAGAAGTTTATCTTCACACAAGTTAGATCTCTCAATCTGCATCTCATAACATGCCTAGTATATTCACTTGTGCTTCATGAAGTAGTTAGATTCCTCACTTGTACTGATCTGTGGGTTCGTACAAATCTGGAACCAACTTCTTATCTATGAGTGAATGTCTTTGCACGATGAGGTCAATGTCTTCTAAACTGATTAATCTTCAAAACCTTCTGAGAATGAATATGACCTTTTCCCCTTCCCTCGCACCTTAATGCTATCACAGGTACATGTCCGTGGGAGAATCCTTCGGTTCTCATAGTCTGCATTCATTTGCAGAATTCCTACAGCATCACATAAATTCTCCTGAAGCCAGTTCCTGTTGGTCCAGCAAAAGAAAGCCTTTGAAGCCTTTGAAAGTTTTGAAGCCTTTCAAGTTAAAGTTTATGGCTTCAGAAGCAGCAGCAAGGAAGGGGGGCAGACATCGACATGAAGGAACTTCCAAAGATCTGCCTGAAGACCTGGCAGAAATGTATAAAACAGATCCTGAAGAGAATTATGGGCAGCGCAAGACCTGAATCCAATGGATTCGACGCTATTGGGCTGAACAATGGTTCAAATACCGCTTCACAACCCAAGAGTATGCTGAGAAAAGTGCCATCAAAAGACCGTGGGGAGACATCTTATACAAAAACCTTGTACCCAGGTCCAGAGATGAAGCTATTTCCCAAAGCTTCTATCCATGCATGGTTCGTGGGCCACAGCCTGATGATACACATCCGTCGTCACTACTCTGGTGTCGTGACGACAATCTATTCAGGGGCAACTTCCAGTTTGCCCAACAATCAGCGAAGCAGAACAAGAAGAAGTTGGGGCTAGACTTCAACCCTGGTCCCTCAGCACCAAGGGCAGATGGCACACGCTATGCAGAACCCAATATCATCGGTCCGTATGTTAATCTTGAGGGCCTCATCACCCGCATCTTAGTCCAAGGGACTGCCGTGAATGACCCTCCAGCTGACTCTAAGTCTGATGAATCTCCTGCTGTACCGAAGCCAAAGCAGTCGAAGAAGCCAAAAGCGTCAAAGCCAGCCCCTTCATCAAAAATCTCAAGGGCGAAGCCATTGGCAACTGCACCTCCTGAAGACAGTGTGCAGTCTGAAGACGTATCCCGCGTCTCCAAGCCCCAGAAGGCCAAGATGTCTCAGCCACACACCGGCAAAGAGCTCACAGCTGCTCCCATTCTGCGCAGCGAAGCCATTGATCTGTCAAGTGATGAAGATCTTGGAGATGACGCTCTAGAGCAGCTCATCAAGAGCAAAGAAGAAGCTGAAATCTTCAACAATTTGCCTCTCTTTGATGTCGCCATCATCCACAACTTCATCGACGAATGGTTTGCCACACCAAACATCAGCTTCGACAATCTGCAGCTACCTGTTGGCCTCAACGTCGCCTTCCAAGGTGCAATTGCTTCAGAACTTGCCATTGGCTAGCGCATTGTTGAGCTGAAGCAGAAAATTAATCATGAAAAGGCTCAGTTCAAGAAGAATATGGCCAAGCTCAGCGTGCAAGAAGTGAAGAGCTTCAAGACCATGTTGCATGAGCTCAAGAAAATTTTTCTGAAGAAGCATGGAGAAGCTCAGGGCTCACGTGAGCGGATGAAGTCTCTGGCTGAAAAATGTGTACAAGCCTACAATGAGGCTGAGAAGCGCAAGGCACTTGGGCGTCCTGGCATGGACCCCAAGATGGCCGCGAAGAAGAAGAAGAAGCCTGCTATGGCTGAACCAGAGGCACCTAGGCAAGAAACAGTTCCGATTGTCTTCCCAACTGCAATGACTGGCTCGAAGCCAAAGAGCCGGTCAACAGCTTCAGAGCTCAAGAAGACAAGAACTGCTGAGGCTGAAGCCAGGAAAAGGAAAAGCTCTGAAGCCTCTCCTACTGCCCCTAGCAAGAAGAAGCGAAAGATCAAGAAATCTCGGGCTGCTCCCACAGAGCCCTTGATAGTTGAACCAATTTCTATGGTTCACCCCAACGCAGAACGACAACTAACAATTCATGAGCCTGCTTCCATAGAGGCTCCTGAAGCTGAAGACATACTAGCAGCCGACCACATTGCTGCTGAAGACATTGGTCATCAGGACAATGTACAAGATGATGCAGCCCTTCCTCAGTATGAACAAAGCGAGCTCATCAGCATTGGTCGCCCTCTGACGCCAATTGCACAAGATGCGTCATGGGCGGATCGCCCTCAAGAGGAAGAAGACAATGAGGCCCAGCCCACTCCAACCCCACAGGCGTCGTCTGCATTCCGCAGGCTTCGCAAAGGTCCAAGGCCTCAAGTTTATGCTGAAGACATTCCGGCTGCATCAGCCGCAGAAGTCGCACCACAAGAGCCTACTCCCATGCTCCACCAAGAAGCAGTTCTCCAGGAGAACGTGCTTGTGACTGACCCTCCAGCTAGTCAAGTGGAGGCTGAAAATGTTGAGGCTGCCACAACCAACACTGAAGCCAATGTGGAGCCCTCCCCACCAAAAGCTTCAGCAGACAGCGAAGCTACTGATCCAGACACTTTTGTTCCTGAGTCTGCTGCAGGTCCTCAATTTGATTACCATGTTGAGCACAGGCCTCATGTCCAGAAGCCAGTCCCAAGGCTGCCAAGGTTCCCAGGTCCTACATTAGCACCTGGCTCCTTTGACATCAATAGCTTCAAGGCAGACAATACGTTCTTCAACAGCTCCAAGAACCCCTATTCAAGGGAAAGGATTTCATCAGATAGGTTCTGGAGCTATCCTCAGCGCAACTACTATTCATGCATCCTATACAACCAAGGTCGCATCTTCCCGCACAAGCGCCTTGATGTTAAAGCCATTGCTGGTCTGCCCTGCTTAGAGGAAGCGCTGGATTGCTTCAAGCAAGTGGGTCTGCTGTAGTTTATAACTGATGAAGAGCACTGGAATGAAGAGCTTCTGTTGCAATTCTATGCCACCCTACACATCAAAGGATACAACAGAGATCCGAAGACTTGGGCCCTGGAGTGGATGACCGGCAATGTCCATCACGAAGCCAATGCATTCGATATCATTGAGCTCACCGGCCTGCCCACTCCTGGCGAACTCTTCGAGGAAGGCTGTCCACTACACACTGAAGCTCTTGAGAGCATATTCCAGAGGCCTGAACCAAATATGAGTCAGATGCTCTCCATGATGAAGCCATTTCCCCACGATGCTCCTTATCCAACAGAGTTCTTCGTTGAAGACTTTGAGTACCTGCCCAGAACCATCTATCACATTATCCGGCGGACTCTCTGGCCTATCAAAGGGCACTCTCCAAATGCCAAGATCGAGGGTGCAATGAAGACTCTGATATTCTGTATCCTTCATGGCAAATGCTACAACGCACAGGATTTCTTCATATGCCAACTCGCTGCATCAGGCTCAGATCTGTTTGGTTTAAAGTTCTATGCTCCTTGGGTAATGAGACTGATCAAGCTTCACTCTGCGATCTCATATCAGCCCTCAGCCCGCAACCATCGGATCTTCTTGCCAGATGTGGATACCTCTGCTGAAGCTATATATCCTGAGCCTGCCAAGCAACCTTTGAGTCTTCAGAATGCAGAACACCAGAGCTTCACTCAAAACGATGAAGGTGTTGAAGCCATCTCCAGGGTGTATCCTTTGGCTGGCACTACACGTGCGCCACACCCTGCTTCAACTGAAGCCACTGATAGTGCAACTGCTTCCAGACCCAAGAAGCGCGCTCGTGTTCTCAATAACCGAGAGCTTCTTGTGGCCCTTCATCAAAAACAAGATAGGCATCACGACTGGCTAAAGCGTCAGATGAAAAGCCTCTTGGTGGATGTTAATCGTCTTCGAAATCTTGCCACCAAGAATGCTTTCGTCACTCATGAAACCTGTTGTCATACATGGAAAGGGCTATCAATGATGTGTACTGAAGCTGAACTTGAAGAGGATGGCTTCACCGAGCGATTCAAGTTTGACACCACACCTCCTAGAAGGGCTGTGATGCGCAACACACCATCACTTGAAGACTCTGAGTTTTCTTCATCTGCTACCACAGTCACTGCCAGAATCATTGATGAAGAAGACGATGCTACATCACCGCCACCTGCTTCAGCACCTCCAAGCTCTTCTGCACCGCCAAACACCTCCAACGACCCTGCTGCTCCTGGGAACGAGTAGACACTCTATGTCTTCAAACCTTTTTGGTCCTTGCTGACAAAAGGGGGAGAAGCATATGGGTTGATAGTCTTCAAGCGGGTACATATGGGCGGGTGCCTTATGTTTTGCTATATTTTGCTTCGTGTTTACAACTCTCGTTTTTGCTTCATTTGGTTCTTTGAGTTGTAACACTAAAACTCGATGGTCGTCTGCTACTTGTTTGCCACCCTATTTTGCGAAGATAAATTCCGCATGTGCGATGATAAATTCCGCATTTATCTTATTCTGCAGACGTCCATTTTCCATTATGCATGTCATTATCTTCATATATCTTCAGATGCATAGTGGATTGTCATCATAAGCTGAAGTGGGTCTCCACAAGTACAACCTGCCATGTGCATTTGCATTCCAAAAGCAAATTAACTTGTACGCACATCTTCAGGGGGAGCCCTTGCAACTTATGAAGACAATTCCTTATCCTTTACAATTTCACAGACTATATTCCCCGTTGAAATCTTCAACTAGTTTGTCATCAATCACCAAAAAGGGGGAGATTGTAAGTGCATCTAGTGCCACCCCTAGTTGGTTTTGGAGTATTGACGACAAACCTAGTTGAGGGACTAATGTGTTTGTGAGAATTGCAGGATAACACAGGTAGAAGTCCCTCATTGATTCGGTTTTACTACCAGAGATGACCCCTAAAAATGTATGAAGACATTGAAACCAAAGGTGGTATATGAAGATATTCACATTGAAGACTATGACAAAAGAAGACACGTTATGAAGCCTATGGAGCTCAAAGACTTAGATCTTTCGTAGTTCTTTTTCTTTTGTGTTGAGTCATAGGAACCACCGTACTGTTAAGTGGGGTCCAGGAGAACCAGTCTGAATGACTGAAGTGATGCCTAAACCAAAAACCTATGTCTTCGAGTGAAGACAATGAGAGCGAATCTTATCCAGAACCGGACAAGTCAGCTTTGCTTGTAGCCCAAGTAAAGTTGCCATGATAGTTTGAAATCTGACTGTTGAGACACGTGTCAGTTCCTTAGTGACCCAGGGTCATTTTGGACAAATCAGGTCGGGCTGCCAAGTGGCTATAAATAGCCCACCCCCTACAACCATAAACGTGGGGGCTGCTCAGATTTTAGTGCACGGCTTTTGTCGTTTGAGAGCAACCCACCTCGAAGCCTTTGAGAGAAAATTCCTAGCGAGGAGAAAAGCCCTAACCACCCAGAGCCAGAGAACATTGGGCATCACGTAAGTCTTCTTGTCTGTGTGATCTGAAGACTTATTACACTTGAGGACTGTGCATCCCCAGACGGTTAGGCGTCGCGTTCAGAGCATCCAAGAGACATTGTGGATTGCCAGTGAACGAAGTCTGTGAAGGTTTGGGAGTCTACCTTGAAGACTTATCAGAGTGATTGGGCGAGGACTAAGTGACCTTAGCTCAAGGAGAATACGGTGAGGACTTGGTGTCCTGAGCTACGTGTTCAGGACTGGGTGTCCGGGGCTGTGTGTCCTAAGGTTTAAATACCTAGCCGCTCCAACGAGACGTACAGTTGTCACAGCAACTGGAACTGGTCCAACACATCATTGTCTTCAACGAGTCACTAGTTTCATCTTCACTTCCTTTTACTTACTATTACTCATTGTGAAGCCAGTGCATGCTTGCTATACCTTTTGTCTTCACAACATAACTGTATGATTTGTTTGGCTTCATAACTTCTTCCTACCTGATCCTTATTACACTATAGCTACTTGTCATTGTGCTTTCACTCTATTGAATACTTGACCATGGCTTGCCTAGTGTAATCTAACTTCCGCTGCATAGTGATAGGCTTATCTTTACTGCTTGTCTTCATAACTTCCACGTTTTGAAGACTTTCATAAAAATCACCTATTCACCCCCTCTAGTCGATATAACGCACTTTCAGGCCTCTCACACCACCTCCTAGCTCCATTCTCTCTGTCTATCCGTCTCGCTGGGCCTTATTAGCCTCGAACAAATGGACGTACACCGACCAAACTCTCGCTATACATATAGCTAGATAGGTCCTTATAACTCGTTTTTACCCACACATCAATCGATCTACCTCATTAGTTGTGTCTCTCCCTTCCTCCGACAAACAACAATTGATCTACCAATCTAGTTAGGTTTGCTTACCAAACACATGGTTCCCTTTCATCATCCATGGATGCGTTCCGATAGATCTATCACGCACAGGCACACACAGAAACACATCCCCACTCTTATTGATAACATTGCAGTTCCACCCTCAGTTTGTCTAGTAGGCCTCTCCCACCATCTACGAGAAGCAACTCCATCACCCATCTAGCACTCTACCCCTCTCCCTCCCTTTCCCTCCCTCTCTCTCTCCTCTATCTCTCTCCCATCATATTTCCCGTCCTTCAGTTATGTATGGATGTCGACCGATCTCCCTCAAGACATAGCTGGGTCTCTCCTTCTCAACACATATACGAGTCGTTCTACCTCTATAGTTAGGCCTCTGCCTACCCCTCCCACCACCCCCTCCCCCCCACACACACCGATACATCGAGAGCTCTAGTCATGTCTCCCTGCCACACACAAACTTGACGTGTGCCCTCTAACGTTCCGGTAGGCCAGTCGCCCTATATCTTTGACTTGTACACACACACAATTTCGATGGCTCTCTTCATCGATCTCGGACCCACCCACTTGATCCTCTCTTCGACTCTATCGATAGCTATGACCCCTCCCTCTCTTCTTGTGGATTGCCCGACCCTCTATGTATGATATGGATAGGCCTCCATTTCACACACATTGCATGCAAAATTTTGTTTGAGATGTCATCGACACATATTCCCACAAATAATTCATGAAATCAACCCCCACCCCACCCCACCCCAAAACAAAAAACACTCACGAATGCGGTTTGTATCTCTCACACACACCCAAGTAGGTGGGGAACGTGCATGAAGAGAAGAGGTGCATGCACGGCGCACGTACTCCCGTCTCTTTCCCAACCACACCCGCGCGGGTACACGGTGGAGCTCATTTCTGTACGAAAAAGGCAGCCCACATGGTAATTTGGCACGTGTACTGGTTGTCCACTTGGTGGAGGGAGGATCGTCTACCACGGGTGAACAAACAAATTGCGACTCGATGTGTTTTGTTAAAAAAAGAGGCAAACCATGTGGGGCCTACCTTAGAGGCAAGGCTCTATACACTGGAGTACTTTTGATGTGTCCCGTCAACTCACGCCTTACGCCCGCTCCCTCTCCCATGCGCGCGGTGGCTCGCAGGACAAGGAGAAAAATTTACTACTCCCTCCATTTACTCCTCGTCCCTACTACCTTGGTTATAGAGATTATATCATATTGTTTGGAATATATATGTCCTTTAGTAGATTTCAATATGAACTACTAGTACATACTCCAAACACTGATGTATATAGACATATTTTAGAGTGTAGATTCACTCATTTTGCTCCGTATGTAGCACTCTCCCTCGCCCCCCGACCCTCGCCCACGTGGTGGACGTGCAACAATTCATTCGGTCTCATATAGCCAGAACGATATATACTGCACTACCATTATTGCTCGACTTCCCGAAGAGGCGAAGAGCCAATCACAAGGTCAATATTTTGGAGATGCCAAGCGCAAGGTTATAGGAGAACGAGTAGTAGGTGCCGCATCATTTATAAATAAAGTTTTTTTTCTTCAGTGGCACGTATGCAATATGATAGGTTCATATGGAGAGAAAAGGAGTACATAGTTAGGACGGGCCAGCCTACACGGTTGCTTGCTGGGGTTGCTCTCTTCACACTCTCTCGCACAAAACGACTGTGGCCACATCTCTAACATCCCGGTGGATCACGTCCGCTTGGGGAAGGGGTGGATGCTTAGTGTAGATGCGGTGGCCGTCGCCAACGGCGAAAACCCACTGTCGGCACGTCCCGATCAGGGGTCCCCGCCGTTCTCTCTCACAAAGCCAATGAGGTTGCCTTCGTCCCTTTCTCACTGCCGCGATGTGGGCAGTTGCCGCCTCCCGCCGCCCTCCTCAAGGTTGAGCTACGTCCCTCAGGTACAACTCCCTTTACAGCCGGCTTGCACCACTGCTCCAGCTGCCCACATCACTCCCTGTGGATATTTCTCTACTTCTTTGCCCCGCACATACATCTACTAGCTTCTACGTACTGTATTTGTGATGAGTTTATGTCTCATCAACTAGTCCCAGTAATCTTATTCTAATCACGCTTGTTCAATTTCTTTGCCACAGGGATGCTCATCTCGATTTTGGTGAAACTGCACAAAATGATCCGATGGTCAAAAGGTTGCAAACTTCATTTATTAGGAAGCTCAAACGTTGCCAGCAAATTGAAGCCTGGTCAGGGTTCACGTTTCAAGGGCTAGGGACTGCATGGATCATTTTTTTCTTTAGCTGCCTCTGTTCCAAAATAAGTGTCAACTTTAGTAGCAGTACAACTTTGTACTAAAGTTTGCACAAAGTTGAGAAACTTATTTTGGAACGGAGGGAGTACATATTTGCTATGATCTGTCAATCATTGAGATGCAATAGCACGCATGTTAGTCTCCTTTGTATTTGAGGAAATGTTGCAACGGACAACCTTGGACGCAAGATACATGTAACAGAAGCTGGAAGCTTCATAGCATTGTACAAATTTATCTCGCTGATAAATTACAGTATGTACTATACTAGTACTTCCTCCGTTCCTAAATATAAGTCTTTGTAGATATTTCACCATGAACCACATGCGGATGTATATAGATGCATCTTAAGTGTAGATTCATTCATTTTGTTCCGTATGTAGTGGAATTTCTACACAGACTTATATGTACCAGTAATAGCTAGCCCCCACTACTAGGAATTCTCTATCCTCTCCTTGAGCCACGTCATCAAAATTGATGTAGCCGTTAGATGAAGTAAATCAGTCCATAATAGCCGCCTGATCTTGACGTTGAGAGGCTTCGCACTAAGCCACATGCAAGCATGCAGAAATACCGTGCCACATGCATGTGAGTGGGTTTTAAATCACATCAACATGTCTGCATGCAAGCATGCACTGGTAGCATGAATGTAAGTGAGCTTTTAAGTCCCATTAACATGTCAAAAAGAAAAATATAATCCCATTATGCAGTAGGAGTTCAGGAGTTGGCTGATCTTTTTTCCTTACGTGGGATGATCTAAATGATGATGGGAGTTTATTTAGTTTGGCTACCACATTTGTCATGCGGTTATAGAGTTTTTTTGTTCTATGAATTTGATAATTTTGCGCAGAGAGATATACCGTTGTTCCGCGCCAACGCGCGGGGACTCATCTAGTAATATTTAGGAACGGAGGGAGTACTATGTAAAGAGTTAGGTGTCGCACGGTGATAGTAGTGTGAGGTGGGCCATGTAATCATTGAGCCTGCGTGTTTTCACTGCTCTTGCATGCCTCCGCTGTAAGAATGGAGAAAATTGTAATCTAGTAGTAGTAGTATACCTCCTTTCGCCGAAAGCGTGGGACATCCAGCAGTCCTACCACCTCAGTAATAAAGACCAATGAGCCGTCAAATCACATAGACCCAGCAGTAAGTTGGACGGATGAAGCAACCATCACTCTTGCGCCAGTGAGAGGTCGCGTCCGCTTTGCCCGGGCATGAATGCGGCACTGATTCTTTGGAGCGGCGCTGACCGTTTCGGGCAGGAAGCGCGCGCGAACGATGGAGGGGCTTTGGGTCGGTCAGGCTGGTCAGGAGCGGGCGTGGCAGCTGTCCGCATGTCCCTACCGGACAAGCCCGGAAACGAGAGGATGCACCGACTCTCGCGGCTAAAATCGTACACTACAGAACATCTCTCTATAGGAGTAGGTCGATCCGTCGCTCTCTCTAACACACACACACACACACACACGCACGCATGCACCTTGGTCCCGTTGCACCTTCTAACGTGACTTATTACACCTAGACGGAGGGAGTAGTAAGTATATGAGATACGGTGGCACACTGACTTAAGTCGAATACAAGTGGCCAAAATTTGTGTGCATGTTATAATAAGGATTCACTTAAAATAGTACATGAGCGAATAGAGGGATCAATTGGACAGTGTTCCCGAGCAGTAGCGAGATGTGTGAGGTAAGATACACCACTGGCGCTTTTAATTTTTCTTATTAATTTGTTTGTTTCACCCTCTGACTGGTGGGACCCAACGTACTACGTGGAGAGAGGTAAGGTGACTAAGGCTGCATTATTTCTGCACCACTGTGGATAGTCTTACCACCAAAGCCACATGACACGATTATGATTGAAATCCCAATGACTCCCACACACAAAAAAAACACACGGCATGCTTGTCACACGAATGCAGGAATGTATAAAAGGTTCTTTCCCTCTTGTTGAACATAACGGGAGGGTTGTGTAGCTGGTTAGCTTGTTCGCTCACTCTCTCGCCCTCTACCGCTGGAGCCTCAGCGCTTGTAGTTGCTCTCTTCACACTCTCTCGCCCTCTCTAGATCTAAACAAGACTCGTTGGCCTCTCTCACCCCTCACTGCTGCTCAAAGAGCCGGCAGGATCCGCCCGCCGGGAAGGGAAGGAGGTTTAACGCTCTCGCCATCGGTGAGGGACTACCAGCGCAGCTGTTCACTTTCCACCCAGCGGCGGCACGGGAGGGCCTCCGACCCCTTCTTCTTTGTCGCCGTCCCGTCGCCCACCGAATCACGCCCCAAGAACCTTAAGGTATAATTTACTTACTCCTCATGAATTGCTCTAGCTGCATGTATACCATGAATCTAGGACGTGGTTCAAAGAGGAAAGGAGTGGGGGAAAGTAGTGGAAAAAGTTGTATATAGCATGAATCTAGGACGTGGTTCAAAGAGGAAATGAAGGGGGAAAGTTGTGTAGCATTAATCTAGGATGTGGTTCAAAGAGGAAAGGAATGGGGGAAAGTAGTGGGGAAAGTTGTATTGCATAAATCTAGGACGTGGTTCAAAGAGGAAAGGAAGGGGCGAAAGTACTAGTTCAAAAAGGAAAGGAAGGGACAAGGCTGTAGAGTTTGAGTAGGACTAGATTTGCTGCGCCCACATAGGGAAAGGTGTCTAAAGATAACAAAACTGGGACCAACACAAATATGCTCCTTGGTTGCTTGTTCTTTGTTGCAACAGACTGTCCATCACCACAGTACATCGGTAGATGCACATGGTGTTGGTGCGTCCACTGTCCCCTGCAACTCATTAGCTGTTGTTAATCTAAGGCCCTGTTTGGTTAAAAACTCCCTAGTCCCTACCTGCTGGGTTCCAGGGACTAAACATGGACTAGAGGTTATTAAATGACATGCTAAAAGACCATGTTACCCCTAGTAATGAACTAATAGAGACAAGGTGCGATGCGTGGCAGGGGCAACTGTTGGAAAAAGTCCCAAAAAGACTCCCTCGGGGTCTTCTTTCTTTAGTCCCAAATGCCCACTTTTAGTCCCTAAAAGTCCATCCTCTTTGGTTTAGATGGGACTGACACGGAGTTTTTTAGTCCCTACACCAAAATGTCCCTGTAAAGAAACACCCTCTAATAATGCCGCTGGAAAATTGATGCAATGCCACAGTTAAAAGCAAGTTACATGTTTAACGAATTTTATTGTTAATATAATCTCTATGTTAATATTAATCAATGCCACCATTCGAGAAATGCTACTGTCTTGCTTTCTTTCCCATTTAGATAAGGTAGATGCTTCTTTTTGTTGGCTTCTGTGTCATCCACCGTTATTGACCACTAATTGTTTCCTTTGCACCTCTGTGTAAACAGGGTTATCTGCTTCACCTCGTTGCCATTGTGACCTTTTGTTGCACTACATAAAACACTTTTGTTTTAAGAGTGTTTTGTGCAGTTCAACCAAAATGTCACACCGACAACGTTGCTTGATTGCTTGATCTTAGTGGAATTGCACAAGAGGAGATCTTACTTCCTATCCGTTAAGGCGAATTTGGTTCAGATCTTCTTCTTGTGAGTTGTTTGAATTCCGCATGATGAGAGGTCAGTACTAGCCTTCTTTCACATGATTCTGCAGTGTGCATTCATATGTTGTGCTACTTGTACGATAATGTTGCTTGATTTTAGTGAACTGCACAAATGGAGACAAGACTTCCAATCTGTATGTGCACCGTAATATCCCATTGAGGTAAGATAAGGATATTTCACAACTGCTGGCCTGTATTTTGCCACTTTCATCAGAAAATTAAGTTTAGTACTATACTTGTGCTCCCTAATTGACATGCCAAATCTTACATTGAAGGCGAAGCTTGTTTGTTATTGAACCAAGTGATGAAGGGGAAGAACAAGGGGAAGAAAAACAAAAATCAACTCCCAGTGCTGTCATGAAAAAGTGGTATTGTCCTTGAGAAGTGCTTCATCTGTGCTGTTTTAAATATTTTCTTTCCTTTTTCTTGAGCAAACAGTGATGCTAGCATTTAGTAGTCCTCTTGTCTTTGCACAACAGGATCATCTTCCTCTAAAGAAGAATATGGAGTACGTGAAGTGACTAGTTCCGATTATGCCAGGATGAAGAAGCCCTGTCTAACTTATCATCAGAAGGAGCAGTTGAAGGATGGTTACATTACTCCCCACAAGACCAAACTAACTTCAGCTCAGAAGGACTAACAAAATCTCCATTTTTTGCTGTGATGCGCAAGTACAATGTTGTTCTAGTATTCTTTCTAATGAGTTCCATTTATCTAAAAGTGTGCTCTACATGGACCATGTATGTGCCTGTTGAAACTGTCAATTCATAGTACAGTTTGCTCTATACTAATCACTTTTTTGTATTTGTGCAAACAGGGGTGCTCAGCTTGATTTCAATGGGAACTGCACAAAATGTTCATGAATACATCGAATCATTCATTTCCACCACAAGAAAGGAGGTGCCGATAAGTTCAAGGCATTGCAACATATAAGGGCGAAATCATACAAGCTATGCGCAAATTTAGTTGATTTTGGTGGAACTACACAAAAAGAACAGCTAGTTTATTTAGCACGAGGTGCCATGTCAATGTCCGAACTGATGGCAAACCCTGCCCATTCCACAATCGTAGGCATTTGATATTTTGGAATGGGACAACCTTGTCAAATTTTGCTCATTGATTTTAGCAAGACATGCGTTTGATATTTTCGAATGGGACGCCCTTGCTGTCAGCAGCGTCAATCAATTTTTTCTTTATTCATTAGTTGTGAAGTAAATATTGCCTCTTACTTGTGAGTCGCTGAGATGCATAATCATCGATTGTTTTGAATGTTCGCTATGAATTGCCAGGCCTGTGTGTTTGATTGCAATGTACAGAAACGCTAAAAACCTGCTCAAACTCTTTGTACTCCTTCTGTTCCTTTTTACTTTGCACATTGTGAAAGTGCATACTTTTTTGTATAAGATTGGTCAAAGTAGAGATAATTTGACTGCAGACAAAACTTGTATGCAGACTAGAAAGGGCTGGAGGGAGTACATGTGAAACTGCTGCAAGCGAGGTGATCACCCTGGGAATAATGCTAGTACATATTGTTTTGCATGTTCATCCAATGCCAGTGATACAGGAATTCGAGCTAATCGAAATAAATTCATTCATACACGGTCCGATTTCATATAAACATGCCAGATTTCATTACATTTCATACATTCTTCAACTAAAAAGGCGTGCGCTGGAGGTATAATTAATTAACCGAAGCTACCCACCTATGTCCCGCTGAGCCGAACAGAAGCTTTAGTGACTTAACTGCAGGTGCAATTATGTAACTGACATGTGGCCTGTTGGGCCCATGTGTTAGTCAGCCAACTGCACCAGCAGTTAAGTAGAAGCAGCGTTATTCTCTAGCATAACTCCCCGACTCCACATCGCCGCCAAGAAGCTAACCGGCCGTCAATGGTCAACCCGCCTAGCTTGGCTTCAACAGGAGGGTAGCAGCGGTGGCCTTACTTGGACCCGAGCGGCGACGACCTACCGTGTTCTACTCTTCCTCGTTTTCTGTGTGGTGCGGCCTCGTTGGCAGCGGGGCGGGGCCTCGGCGGAGCCGGCGATGTCCTATGTATCGTTGCCGGCGGGCGGCGCCTCAGCGGAGCGGTGGAAATCCTCCCCCGCGTTGCCGGCAGGGTGGGGTCTCGGCTGAGCCGGCGATGTCCTCTGCCTCGTTGTTGGCGGGGCGGTGCCTCGGCGGAGCCGGCGGTGTCTTCTGCCTCATTGTTGGCGCCGCCGGGCCTCGTCGACGCCAGCGGAGCGGGGACTCGTCGGAGCCGGCATTGTCCTCTGCCTCGTCCTCGGTCTCGCCAAATAGCGCCTCGCCCGCTTCATCGCCCTCTTTGCTAGCCTCTTTGTAGGAGGCTGCAGCCTCTGCCACCCGCATGTGCTCCTGCTAGCACTCGAGGCGGCCCTTGCGGGCGGAGTGGTATGAGTCGAGCAGCGCCTCCTGCTCCGCCCGCTCCACGGTGATCTGCTCCTCCGCCTGCAGATGCTCCTGGAGGAGATGGTGGTTGTAGCCGGCGTCGGCATGCGCCTCCCGGAACTGCTCCTGACGCATCTGCCTCACACTGTCCATATATTGGGCACGGGCCTCGCCGATGGTCATGGTGCAATGCACCAGCGAGGATGGCGCGGAGGAGGGGGTTGGCGCCGGATCATCGACTACCATGTTCTCCATTGGGACGTCGTCGTCCTCCGGCTGCCTGCCGGCCAGCCGGTCGACAGCAATGGCTGCCATCTCCTTGTGGTCCGTCGTCCACCTATCCCGAAGAGCGCTGGAGCACGAGGAAGCCATGGTGGGCAATAGTGGTGTGGACAGGAGAAAGGGAACGGATGCGGATGACTGCGGCTATGGCCGACACAGCAGTTTATATAGCAATGGTGGGCGGGCGGAGGGACGGACGTGTGGCGCCAGAGTAGCTACCTCGGCAACCGCGTATCATTAATGTGGGCGGCAGATGGACGGACTGACGACACTTGTGTCGTTTGATGGCGGAGCAATCGCCTGCACCTGGAAGCGGGGCGGGCGGCACTGACTGTTTCGGGCGGAAAGCGCGCGCGGGCGAGGAGATGACTTTACTTGGAGAGGATGACAATGGGGACCCACCAGATCCATAGCCTACGTACGCAAGTGCCTCCTTATTATATATATATATGTATAAAACTATACTCCCTCCGTCTAGGTGAATAAGTCGTATTAGAAGGTGCATCACGACCTAGGTGCAAGCAGATTGGTGGAAAAGAAGAATATTTCTCTCTTCTAAACACAACATTTAATCACAACAGTTAAGAGGATGCCTTATTAGCTACCCATGCAGGCCATCGTAATTCATAGCATGCAAAGCGCTTTTATTTCTTGCCTAATAACCGCATGGACGTGCTGCATGCATTGGTCCTTGCCCAAGCAAAAAAAGGGAGGAAAGGGGTTTCCACGGGAGACAACGAGACAGAGGTGGAAGCACTCGCTGGAGTTATTTATTTTTGCTTCCCCTTGGTTTCCTGACATCACGGTCCCACACCATTGTCAACCTATGTAGTACTAGTCAATAAACAAGAGAATTGCACAAGAAGCGGCCGACAGCTGGGACCAAGCAGCTCGAGCAGTATTTGTGTTTTTGAGGTGTGAGCACTGCAGAGTTTTTTGATATTTAGCCCAGATATTAATTTTTCTCCCCTGAACAAAAACGAAAACATCGTTGTAGGTATTAACTGGGCGGGATGTGGCCCGTCTAGTCCAGGCCAGATATCCGGCCCAGATATTAATTTTTTTCAAGCTGAAAATGGCTAGCCCAGCTATACTTTTTTTAGGAATACCCAGGCAAGGTCAAGTTCTTATTCTCCGCCCCGCTGGGCTGCAAATCTTTCCTAGGAGGGATGCATTAGGCTTAACAAGAAAATGGGCTTTAAGAAATAATAAATGGGATGTAATTATAAAAACTGGGCAGTAACTATAAAAAAATACACCAAACACGTGATTACTTTATAAAATATTATTTTCGGATATTGAAAATTTTAATTTCATTAATTGTTGCGAGCACAATGTTTCGTTAGATTTTTACATAATATAAATTTATATTGAAATTGTATTTAATCTGACTAGAAATTTCGGGATAAAAATATTTCGGATCCCATCAAAATGTGGGAAATTTTATTGAATTCTATTTTGAATGGTTGGTTGAAATGGGCTGTACTTTTAAGAAACTCTAAATGGGTTGTAGTAAATTCCATTAGAATTCAAAAATGGGCTACACATTCTTACAAATCTCAAATGGGCTATAAGTTCTCTGCCACACACTTCTGGCCTTACTAAGTTGACGCTCCCCCTAAAAAAACAGAGATGACGCGTATGCAAGGCTTTCTCAACTTATAGTCAAAGCACGGTTCTAGCAGCAGTGGCCTTTGGATGTCCATCCAACGGATGTCGTGCTTCTTCTTTAATCTCGGATATTCTAGCTTCACCCGCCCAAAAAATGATTCCTCCCCCTGACATCCGGGGCACACCATTTTGGAAGCTGACATGTGGGCCTACTAAGTCGACGTACCAAGGGTTTTGTCAACTTAGTCAATATAAACGATTCTAGCTGCAGTGACCGTACGATGTCCATCCAACAGCCGTAGTGCTTCTTCAACCTCTGGTCTTCTTGCTCCAACCGCCCAAAGCAGCCCCGGTCGTGCCGCCTGCTCCTGCCTCCCGTGGCCGGCTGTGCTGCCGTGGAGGCCTCACCGCCCCCTACTATTCCCACCGCTGGCCAGGCCCTGCGGCGACGGCAGCCTCACATCGCAGCCGAACGAGTGAACCCTCAGACTCCTCTCCGCGTGGGCATCCACTGCTGCGTCTTCACCGGCTCCGTGTCGTCCCCTTCCTAGGCCTCGCCGTCATCCACCGCCCTGGTGCTCTCGGCGCGGCGTGGTCAACGTGGAAGGAACGACTTCCATCGGACGTGGACTGTACGTGGAGAGGCTGACAGCTGGGTCCACGGCGGCAGCAAGGAAGTGCCTCCTTATTACGCGGAAAATAATGATTCCTCCACCTGACAGCAGGGACCCACCGGACGGGCCACCAGTATTTTGCGAAAAAAATCATTTCCCCCTGACTGCTGGGACCCACCGGACAGGCCACTGTATTTCGCGAAAAAACGTCCCCCCCGCTATCAGCTCGGACCCAACGGAAGTGCCTCCTTATTACGCACAAAAAAATGAATACTCCCCCGGCTAGCTGGGACCCACCTTGCTGGGAGGCTGACTTGTGGGCCTACTAAGTTGACGGGGACGAAGGGCTTTGTCAACTTACTCAATATGAATGATTCTAGCTCCAGTGACCATACGATGTCCATCCAACGGTCGGAGATGCTTCTTCAACCTCTGGTCTTCTTGCTCCAGCCGCCCAAAGCAGCGCCGGTCGTGCCGCATGCTCCTGCCTCCCGTGCCCGGCTGTGCTGCCGCAGAGGCCTCACCGCCCCCTACTATTCCCACCACTGGCCAGGCCCTGCGGCGACGGCAGCCTCACACCACAGCCGAACCAGTGAACCCTCGTAGTCCTCTCCGCGCGGGCTACCACTGCCACATCGTCCCCTTCCTAGGCCTCGCCGTCGTCCACCGTCGTGGTGCTCTCCGGGCGGCGTGGTCAACGTGACTTCCATCGGAAGAGTACTGTACATGGAGAGGCTGACAGCTGGGTCCACGGCCACAACACAGTTTTTTTGTGATTTGCCAAGTAAGTCGCTTTGTCAGGCCTGTTGGGCTGCAAATCTTTCAAGACGAGGAGAGCTTTCGTTCGGCTGGCCGAGAAAATGGCCCATCAGTAATGAGAAATGGGATGTACATTTTTAAAACACATGAAACCGGCAATTAGTTTCAAATATCTTTTTTTTTCATTTCAAGATTTTAAATTACATTAATTTTTATGCGTGGAGAATTTGTTGGATTTTATATTGATATACATTTATTTTTAAAATCAGTTTGAATGTGAGTCGAAATTTTGGGATTAAAAACAGTTCGGAGCGCACCGAAATATGCAAATCAGTTTTTACCGTTGCCACAATATGGGATGTAATGCTAACAAAAAGAATATGGGCTCCAAAAAAAATCCTTAAGAATTAGCAAATGGGCTGTAAATTATTAGAAATAATGGCATATGGGTTGTATGCTGTTTTCCACAGATTTGAGGCTTTCCTAAAAGAAAGGTTGACACACAAGCACCGACTGTTGGATGTCCATCCAACGACCATCGTGCTTCTTCAATCTCTGCTCTTCTTGCTCCAGCCGCTCAAACAAGGGCTGGCGGGACTGCCTGCTCCCTCCTCCTCGCGTCCGGCTGTGCTGCCGCGCAGGCCTCACCGCCCGACCGTACTCCCATCATTGGCCTAGCCATCCCTCTACTCACCCACACCTGCTGTTATTCTCCGGTGACGGCAGACGAACCAGTAAAGCCTCGTACAATCGTACTCCCCTCCGCGTGGGAAACAACTGCCGAGTCTTCCGTGCCTCCATGTCGTCCCCTTCCTAGGCCTCGCCGTCGTCCACCGCCCTGGTGCTCTCGGCGCGGCGTGGTCAACGTGGTCAAGGAACAACTTCCATCGGACATGGACTGTACGTGGAGAGGCTGACAGATGGGTCCACGGCCGCAGCAAGGAAGTGCCTCCTTATTACGCGGAAAATAATGATTCCTCCACCCGACAGCTGGGACCCACCGGACGGGCCACTGTATTTCGCGAAAAAAACGTTTCCCCCTGACTGCTGGGACCCACCAGCTACATCTTCGCATGCAAGGAAGTGCGTCCGGGCAAAAAAACGATTCGCCCCCTGACTGCTGGGACCCACCAGCTACATCTTCGCAGGCAAGGAAATGCCTGACAGTCGGGACCCACCTGGTCGAAGCGTACGTAGCGTGTCATTCTGGTCGCGAACGTGTACGTACATACTGGTCGATGTAGAGGCGCGCACGTGTCATAGTAGGGGCGCGCATGTGTCGTAGTAGAGGCGCGCACGTAGCATGTACACGTACGTACAGCATCCAGGGTGCAAGAAAGAAAATACGACCACGTATGTGTACATACGGGCGGGGTCTCGAATGCCTACTCGCGCATACGTACGGCCAGGGCTCGTGTACATTGCTGGGTCGGAACGGAGAAATAGCGTCGTCGTCGTGTTCACGGGGAGGCAACGGAATGCGTCATGTTCATCGGGAGGGCTTGGACGGAACAGGCGATTGAAATGAGGCCTGGCGTACCGCAGAACGGAGGAAACAGCCTTGTGTTTGACCGGCCACGTTCGAAACGGGATCCTGTTCATCGGGAGGGGTCTGGCGTACTGCAAAACGGAGGAAATGGACCTCCTACGGTCGAAACGGGGGTCCAGTTGATCGGGAGGGGTGCGGCGTACCGCAAAACGGATGAAACGGACTTGTGTTCGAGCGCTACGGTCGAAACAGGGGTCCTGTTCATCGGGAGGGGTGTGGCGTACCGCAAAACGGGACTCCATGGGATACTGTTCATCTCCACCATCGACCCCCTCCAGCCTCCACGAGCTACTGTTAATCCACCGTCGACCTCCTCCAGCCTCCACCTGTGACTGTTCATCCACGGGCTCCTGTTCATCCAGCCTCCACCGCGCGCTACTCCACCGGCTACTGTTCAACCACCCCTCTCCACGGGCTCCTGTTCAACCACCCCTCCACGAGCTACTATTCATCCTGCCCTCCACCGTCTACTGTTCATCCTGCCCTCCACGGGGTGGTCCTGTTCATCCAGCCCTCCACGGGGTCCTGTTCATCCAGCCCCAACCGGCTCGATCGATCGGGGTCCTGTTCATCCAGAGGCAACACCACGGGGTCTTGTTCATCCACCCCCACCGGGAACTGTTCATCCAATCCCCCCCGCAACGCTCACTGTTCATCCCATCGATCGGCTTCAGTTAGCAGCAGTAGCGAAGGAATCGCTCGATCGGGTTCAGTTAACAGCCATCGATCGATCACTCGGGTTCAGTAACGCGTAGCCTGCAGTGCAACCGCTCGGGTTCAGTTAGAGCCCAATGCCTCGCTCGGGTTCAGTTAGAGCCAACGCCTCGCACACACGCGCGTACGTGTCCGAGAGAAATGCGCATCGCTCGGCCCCCGACCTCCCACTGTAACTGGGAACTCCCCGAAATTTTCCTCCCCCTCGCTTCTACCACGGTTTTTTCCGTCATGGACGGCCCAGAGAATGTCATGCAGCTGCGTCTCCGGCCCGCCCAGGACGAAAAGCCCATTTTATGTCATGATTTTTTGTCATAGAAGTAGGAGCCCACCACATCTATGATGATACCGGGTTTTGTCACAATTATCGTCATAGAAGTGCCATATGTATGATAGAAAAAAAATTTGTTCGGCCCAAAATGTCACAGATGTGTCTTTTTTTTGTAGTGAGTGGTGTCCACGTACCCTCGTAGACCGAAAGCGGAAGCGTTAGCACAACATGGTTGATGTAGTCGTACGTCTTCACGATCCGACCGATCAAGTACCGAACGTACGACACCTCCGAGTTCAGCACACGTTCCGCCCGATGACGTCCCTCGAACTCCGATCCAGCCGAGTGTTGAGGAGAGTTTCATCAACACGACGGCATGGTGACGATGTTGATGTTTTACCGACGCAGGGCTTCGCCTAAGCACTGCTACAGTATTATCGAGGTGGACTATGGTGGAGGGGGGCACCGCACACGGCTAAGAGATCAATGATCAATTGTTTTGTCTCTAGGGT